>NW_020653337.1:15282678-15312741 GCF_003589595.1 Hyposmocoma kahamanoa
GCATTGACTTACAAATAAATGGACGTCGGGTCCGCGCTAAAAAGTGTCCGCACTTGTAAGGCGCTAAAATCGTATACAGAGCGCGACACTCCGCTTTAGTCTTCATATGTTCTACGGACAGCGCGATACTGCGATGACATAACAATTTAGATTTCGAATAGGTTGACTTGGGACATTTTTTTCGTGGTTTTTGTATTAGACCCGTCGTCCATTTATTTGTAAGTCAATGCTTTAACCCCTAATATATGCAGGTTATCTTATAATACTCGCGCAGCCCAGGAATGGAATTACCTGTCTGCGACTGTGTTTCCCAGCACATACAACCGGAGTATTTTTCAGGTGCGACTGAATAGGCATCTTCTGGGCGAGCTCGTTCCATCATAGACCCTATTTTGGCCTAAGATATTGCCTAAGAGCGAGTAAAATTACTTAAAAAAAAGTATGCATACACGAAAAAATATAAAACGAGGCGGAATATAACAGGACATAAAATGGCCTGTTTTGACGACCTTGCACTTGTCGATTATCTTGTAGATAGAAAATAATTAGATTTTTGTTAATAATACAGACCGATGACGACGGAGTACAATAATAATTAGTAATTACATACCTATAATACAAGGGATATAAAATACGTGCTCTTGCAACGCCCATTTAGCTATTATGTACAGTTAAGACAACTAATTATTAGTTTCTCTATCTTTACCAGAATTGCATTTTTTAGCATAGGCTTCTTATAATTTATATTTATATAATTTTAACAATTAATATAATTTTTGTTTTGTTGTGCACGTAAACCCGTTTATTTAATTATTGTGTCCTGTACTTAGGTCTGCAGGAACAAATTTATATTAGAAATAAACAGAACCTTTTGTTTATGTTTTCCTTTTATTCAATGTGAATTGTAAGTGTTCTATACTTATGATATATATATATAATATGAAGTAACAGTCCTGTTACTTGGTACGTCCGTACCAAGTCGTGTGCCTGGTGTTAAGTAATACGGCTGTCCGTAAAAGTTACAATGCCACTCAGAGCTTTATCCGCAAAGATCTCTGGGGCACTGCCACTTCGCCCGTCACCCTGAGACATAAGTTGACAAGTCACTGTGCCTATAATTTCACCAGCACCCTTACCATTACCAGAACGCAGTAATGCTTACATTACTGCTTGGCGGCTGAAATAGATCAGGTGACAGTATTCCCTGGACGAACTCTTTCACAAGGCGCTCTACAGCTTCTATAGTACTGTAATGTAGGTAATTATTAAAAACGAAACTTGTGATACAGATAGGTTGTTTCCATACAAATAATCTACTAACCATACTCAAAAGTTTATTGAGAAAACGTACGAAAGAAAACAGCGAAGATACAGACATACGTAGAGCAGACCGGGAAAAAATAACGCTAAAGGGTTAGTTTACGCTACGCTAAACGAATCAAAAGCGGTCACCCTTGCATCTTGACATGTTCCCGTGACACCGTTCACGTCTCGTAATTAAGAAACCTGATGTGATAAAAACGTTTCGTTTTTAACGAAATATTCAGATGTAAAACTGGTTTGTTGTTTAGAAACGAAACTATTTTTTCGGGACTCAATTGCGTATATTTGTTTTTTCAAACAACAAACATTTCGGACCCTTTACAGGTCTCATGGTCACGGCTGATTGAAATGGTAAAGACAACCAGTTATGTCCAACAATAATATATATGTTTAACAATGTGACGATTCTGACCACCTTCATCGTCATTTTAGTAGCGGTAGAACTCCTTGTGAAAGAGTTCGTCCAGGTAAGTACTGTCACCTTACCTATTTCTACTACCAAACAAAAGGGTGCTGGTGAAATTACTGGCACATGGGACTTGTCAACTTGTGTCCCAAGGTGTCGGGCGTAGGGGCAGTGCCACTTAGATGTTTGCGATTGAAAGCTCTGAGTGGCACTGCAACTGCTATGGACAGGCGTGTCGTTTACCACCAGGCGCACGACTTGTTTGTACCGTCACTTCGTATCATAAAAAAAGGTAAACAAAAAGATTACGCGTGTGACTTTCCGTACTTGGTGATGTATTACACCAAATACGGAAACGACAAAGAAACATAGGTAATAATTAAATATAGTTAATCGATGATTTTCTGTTCAATTAGTAAGAAGGAATGTCTTAAGTCAACTATGAGTAGATACTTTAAATACTTCAACTTGCTATGTTAAAAGTACGTGTAAATATGTAGTATGAGTAGTACGAGTAATATGAGTAGTTCCAACTGATCAATTAACTGCCTCCGTAGCCGAACGGTAACCATGCCGCAGACTGCGACGTAAAGGTCAAGGGTTCGATTCCCGTGCCGGGAGAAATATTTGTATGGCCCACATTTATTTCTCTCGTGAGTTTGGGTGTAATTTGTCTATGTATGTATCCATGGCATCCGCGACACAGGATTTACCTAGTGCGGGGCTATGAGTGTGTGAAAAGAAAAAAAAATGATTCGACTTTCATTCAGATTATCTATCTGTCTAATAGTTCATTAATTAATTAGTTGAAAAGCTCAGCGAGCGTAACTTTCTTTGGGCCCTCTTAAGTTGCACAATTTCATCACATGACTTATTCAACCGATATGCACGAAATTTGAAACTAACATAAAATATACAATTATACAGGTCGTGACGAAGCAGAAATTTTGAATTTCTATCTGTGACCTGTAATAATTGGGGTAATAATTGTGACCTGTAATAATAATATGTTAAGTGTATGGGAAAGATATATGCGGTAAAGTACCACGTAGTGCACAGGACAGACTGGCGACTGGCAAAGCGCATCTTCTACTCTGAACTTGAGGAGAGTAGGCGGAGACGTGGCAGTCAACTCCTCAGGTATAAAGATGACCAGAAGCAACATACAAGAAGATGTAATATGTGCCGTTTCAATGGGAAGATTTGGCAGCTCTGCGTCCTGAATGGCGGGGGACTCGTTACGGGATTATGAGAGATTCAAGTTTTGAATAGCAGCGTAAAGCTGAACTCGATGCTAAATATGACAAAATAAAGGCTCGCCCATCCTCCGGCATTGACTATAATTACTGAAAAAAAAAGTAATCAGGTCAGACTGCTGGACCGGTAGAGAATCAACATTCTGGCTTATATTTACATGGCATTGAATAATAAAAAATACTCTTAAGCTTCAGGTAGATTAAAATAGACTAAATAATATAATAATAATAATAATAATAATAATAATCTTTATTTATTTCTTCTTACAAAGGTGATCCTTATTTATATATAATAAGAATAAAAATAAGTAGAAATATTCTAATTAAATGTTTATTGGATTGATATTTAATTATTTTTTGTGAAATTACTCCACTATTGTAGTTTGTTATAATTATTAATACAAAGATCGAACACTTAGAAAAAACACTCAGAAAAAATTCCTTCGATCCGGTCGGATTCGAACCGACGTCTTCTTGCATACCGTGTCAGACGCTATACCAACTAAGCCACGGAACGAACCAAAAAAACTAAAGGTACTAACTGAGTGATAAATCTGCAATAGATTTCTCATAGATGGCACTACGACTAAAAAATCGTTGAAAGACCAAGTACAAAGACACGACGCAAGCACATAGAAAAGTTCGTGAGGTCCGTTGGTTCGTTCCGTGGCTTAGTTGGTATAGCGTCGTGATCGAAGGAACTTTTTCTTAGTGTTTTTTCTAAGTGTTCGATCTTTGTATTAATAATAAAAGTTAAAAGAACTTTGTAAAAATAAGAAATATTCTATTTGATATAATTTTATCGAGAAAGCTAAATTTATTCTTAGATGGAAGTATGCCTGCATGCCTTTTAGTTACCAGAAGTTTCAACAAGACGAACTGTAAGCTCATTAGGGAAGTGTTTCGCCTGTAGGCATCCAAGAGCTTCGCCGCAAAAGGCACAAAACTAACGTTAAGATGTTAAATAAGTCATTTTCAACGACTTTCTCCTCTTTCGTGGTCCTGGTCTTCACGAAGTATGTTTTTGGCGCTGATGTGGCTCGCCTCACGATATCTCGCCATCTCTTCTGTTAGTGGACTCCTTCGTGCACTCATACAAAGGGCCGCCTATTGTAGACTTTATTTGATCAGTCCATCACATCGCTGACCTTCCATGCAGTTTAGTGAACTCTACCGTGCCCTGCACGACAAGATGGTCTACGGAAGGTCGACGAAGTCAATGTCCCGTCTTGATACGTAAGGTACAAAAGACCACAGAATTAAGATAAATGCTCAAGCGCGACATGACTGTACTTTTAGCGGTTGATAACTAAGCCATACTCACACCACTAATCTATTTAAAGATATAAGATAATATACGTACAAACCAACAGAAAATCCATAAAATACGTCTATCACATTACACCACACCAACCAACCAAATTAACAATACATAAATAACATTTACTAACGCACTTGGTTGCTAAAAATGAACGAGATAATAAATTCTTTACGGACGCACATCTTGCCTTGAGACCTAAAACAACATTGGTTGAAAAAAAAAACGGTACAAAGTACTAAAAAAACCGACCTTAAAAGTCAAAGAGATGGAATATTTTCTTCAAATTTAGGTAAATGGGATCACATCTGAGGTACCCTCTTTCCAACAAAAACAGAATCATCAAAATCGGTTCACAAATTCAAGTTCAGAGTTATCGCGTAACATACATACAAAAAAATCCTCGAATTGAGAACCTCCTCCTTTTTTAGAAGTCGGCTAAAAATTTTTTAAAATTGTTGCTCGCACGCCAAATTAACAAATTAACAGGCAACCTGTAATTAGTAAGTGCGGTAGGTAAACGAATCAATACGTAGGGCGCACTACAAGTTTCCGGAATGAATAAGAAAAAATACTATAAATGGTCAGAAATGAATTTATTGTTGCTCAAAATATTCTCCGTTAGCGTTAATGTACTTTTTCATACGAATGCACCTATTTTGAAAACATTTATGCCACTCATTCGTGACAATCTCTGAAACATATTTTTCATACCCTTCGACAGCCTTTTCAGGTGATGAAAGTCGTTGACTGCGTTACCGGTTCTTAATTTTTGGAAATAAATAAAAGTCTCTAGGTGCCAGGTCGGGACTGTACGCGGGATGGCTCATAAGGTCAACTTTGTTCACCTTTAAAAATTCATTTGTCTGTCTGGCCGTGTGAGAACTAGCATTATCGTGGTGCAAGATGATACGGCGTTTACGGAGTTTGTCAATAACTTTCGGCAAACAAATGGTCGTGTACTAATCGATATTCACGGTACAACGATTCTCCTAAGCAACAGTAGCCACGTGTCTAGTTTTATTAAAAAACGCAGCAATCATCTGCTTAGAGGCACTTTACACGCGCAACTCTGGTTGGTTTCGGCTCATCTCGAAAGACCCATACGCTCGATTGCTGCTTAGTTTTGGGATAGTAACTATAAATCCATGTTTCGTTACCTGTTACTATGTCCCACACTAAATTTGACGCTCCTTCGTTGAACCTGGTAAGCATTGCACCAAGTGACGCGATCCGTTATTTGAGTCTCAGTCAAATTGAGTGAGATCCACCGAAAGCACAGCTTTTTCACACGCAAATGTTTGTGTAGTATTGATTGTATTTGACTCATGTATGTATGTCACATGCCTGTCTGTTGACCATACGGCGCACAGCATCGATGTTTTTGTTGTTCACAGCAGTGGACGGGCGACCATCACGAAATTCATCACTGAGATTCACACGACCTCGTTTGATTTCTGCAAACCAGCTATAAATAGTCGTCTTGCACTGTGCTTCATTGACAAAAGCAGTTTGAAGCCGAGCGAAGCTCCGCTGAGCTGTTAAATTATACTTAAAGTCGTAGAAAATCATACTGTGAAAATTTTCACGAGTTAAATACAAGGTGATGTAGACAACCAATTTCTAAAATTACGCCACAATGTAAAAACAATTGACAGTTAGATGAAACAAACTGTATTCTACACTTAGACTATTCCTTTTTTCCATCTTCTAAGATTCTACAGCCAAAGAGTTCCATTTTCAAATGTTGTAATTACTTTTTAAATATTGTTTATGTAAGTGTCCAGTTCCGGAAACTTGTAGTGCAGCCTATGTATATGACAGAGGTGGAACCCTTATGTGGATCTCAGACAAGCGCAAAGCACTCTTTATGATTGGTGGTAATTTTATTATGATACTCGTAGCTGATGTCTATCATTCAAGAGGACGAATAGGGGGTCTTTTACAGATATCTAAACTAATAAAAGAGTTTGATACAAGAGATACTGATTAATTTTTTAGCACAAATAAGTAAATATAAAAAAGTAATAATTTTTCTATGTATTCTTTCAATATGCAAAACATTTATATGTTATAATATATCTTGGGCAGAGAATAAAAAAGTAACTCTTGGGTTCCAGATCCGAGAGGTGTTTTCTAAATTAATACATACAAGGGCACACTACAAGATTTTTAGCGTTTTAGCATTATAATCTGCGAATAAAATCAACTGAACTACGAATAACGATTCCCAATGTCCTAGTGGCTTTATTTAGCATAGCATCAACATGATTAAGTTCAATGTGTAACTTGGAGTCACGAACATCGCTCCCGAGATCCCTCATAGTAGACACCCTTTGCAGCTTTTCTCCCTTGGGACTTAGTCGTAGATGATGGTGTTCCTTTTCCTACCAAAAGTGACACTATAATTTGAGGCGTTGAAGTTCAACTCATCTCACACAGTAATCCCCAAGGCGAACAAGATATAATCAAGATGTTTCCTTTAAGCTGAAATATCCAATGAGATTGCAAGTGTACTGTAGTAGAGTTCTCTTGTTTATAAAATTGATGAACCTTTATGATACCAAGTAACGCGAAAAACAAGTCGTGCACCTGATGGTAAGCGACACGCTTGTCCATAGAAGTTGCTGTGCCACTAAGAGCTTTAAATCGCAAAGATTTGATGGGCACTACTATTACACCCGTTATTCTGAGACACAAGTTGACAAGTCCCATGTGCCTGTCATTTCACCAGGACCCTTTCAAAACATGGTAATGCTTGACGGCAGAAACAGGTACGGTGGCAATACCTCTCTGGTAGAACTGTTTCACAAGGAGCTCTACTGCTACTAAAGGTAGCTGCTGTTTTAGGAGTTCCTCTCATCTGTTTGCCATCTCCACCATCAGATCAACTCCAGGTCACCGTAACATTTTATTTTCATTTATAGCGTGTCAACCTCATCTAGTGCGTCCGAAGTGTCCTCGCAAGCGTCCTACCCGATATCGCGAGGACCACCCATCCTCGAGCGACTTGATTATTAGTCTTTGCGAATGTAGATGGCGCTTCGAGGAGCTTAGAGGACGAATATTTTGTTCTTCGAACGGTACTTTTCCAACAAAAAAGAATCATCGATTCACAAATTTAATGTTGGAGTAACCGCGTAACATATACAAAATAAATAAAAAAAAGACAGTCGAATTGAGAGTCTCCTCCTTTCTTAAGTCGGTTAAAAAATTTGCTTTTCGATATACGAATGTATGTTGAATTATGGAAATTAGTCACTGCCTCTTATTTCACTTGTTTCGTATCTAAATCCAACACATTACATTTACTAATAGGTATCACTATCCAGTGGAGAGTTCAGCAAATAGATAAGAAAAGCTGCTTAATTTAAGTAATGAAGTTTCATTATGACCAGTGAGACGCAATTTTTTTTTTCTTTTTAGTTCATTAGTTCACTCACAGTTATTACAATATAACATACATATAAATTGCACAACTACTTAGGAGTGAACACAGCTTGCAAAAACAACGTAAAATGTAAATTATATGTATAGAAATTAAAAACAGCAACTCAAATAATTATTAATACAAAAATCGAACACTTAGAAAAAATTCCTTGTATCCGGCCGGATTCAAACCGACGTCTTCTAGCTTACCGCGCCAGACGCTATACCAACTAAGCCACAGGACGAACCAGCGGACCTCACGAATTTTTATATGTGCTTGCGTCGTATCTTTGTATTTGGTTTTTTTCAACGACTTTTTAGTCGTAGCGCCATCTATGATAAATCTATGAAAGTTTTATCACCCAGTTAGATATCTTTACAGTTACCAGCCCTGGCGAGAAATGTCGCTATTCACTGTATTATAAATTTTTATTGAATTGATATTCAATTATTTTTTGTGAAATTATTCCACTAGGTTGTTATAATTATTAATACAAAGATCGAACACTCAGAAAAATTCCTTCGATCCGGCCGGATATAACTAGAGGAATAATTTCACAAAAAATAATTGAATAGCAACTCAATAAAAATTTAAAAAGCAACTTATTTTTTTTTTAAAAAGGATAAGTAATACAAACAAATCCAATAAATACTAGTGAACAAGGGTCTCCGACAGCATCCAACTAGATGGCGGAAAAAGCGAAATTTGTGCAGCGACTGCCAAAATATATCGCAAACGTGACTGTGTTTATTATATAGTCTGCAGAGCCATACATATAATATGACCATGATTACACAAGAATTAAGTGAAACATGTAACAACCGCTAAAAATTAAAACAAAATAAAAAAGACTTGTACCTAGTTTTAAAAGGCTCGGTAAACAATACAGGAAGTTTCAAAGGACACTGGATTAAGTATTACAACATATCCAAATTCTATTTACCTACGTGTTTTTTTTAACCGCCAGTAATAGTATTACTCGTTTTCTAGCATAAGTATAGGGCCGACTAGTGCGAGGGTCTGTTACATTTCAAATTAGAGAATTTGGAAATTCGTAAGCAAGTTTTCTCTATAAGATTTTGCTTATCCAGCTCGAGACACCTTGCATATAATGTCTCCGATTGATTTGGCGATATCCAGAAGGATTCACCTTATCCTGTGGCGAAAGATACTTTCGGTTCCCGAATCCGTACTAGTGTGGGCCATTTTTCGGCACTTTGCCGTAGAATGAAAATTTTCAATGATGTTAACTTTAAAGCATAGACCTAGTAAGCACATCCTAGGTCTGTACTTTAAAGAAGAAGTTGACATCTTTCACGACTCATATAATTAGTTCAAGCTAAATGTGACAACTGCTCTAAGGGCGCCTTTAAATTAGACGCTTGTTGAAGCGCTGCAGGCGTGACAGTGGCGCTGCAGCTGCGCTTCTAAATATTGTATGAAAATTAGTACTGTACTTGGTACTTGGTGTAACGGGCTGGTGTCCGCAACTCGACGTCAAGGCGCCTATTTTGCGTGTATTAGTACTGTAGCGCCACAGTGGCACCATTAGTGTAGCGCTTCTATAAGCGCCTATTTTAAAAGCGCCCTAACGATTGAGTCTTAGGAGTTTTGTTCGATAGTAGTTTTTGTCCCTTAAAACATTATATTATTTTATTTTCTATTTAATTACAATTTCAAAATCTTGATGTTACTTTGGGTAATAGCGGTTTACGTCTTTAATGGCAAAATATACTGTATAATAATAACGCACACGCTCAACATTGTATAATAATTTATATGACAAAACAATGTAAGTTTGTCTATGTATGTGGCAATGATGCATCTAGACAAATATATAAATAAATTGCCATACAATAGACAATAAATCCTTGATCTTACATGTCCTACGTAAAGTAATGTAAGGGTTTCACTACACTTATTGACGCGTATGTAATTAAGCCAGTCAAAAAAGACTTTACGTCCCTATAATAAGAGTAAAAAACTCGCCGCCGTTCGCCGGCTCGAAGGCTCGAAGGACCCAAATGTACGAGCTGCTTGTCTCGTGCAGTAGTATGTCAGAATATGTCAGGAGATATCAGCGAGATGATGCACGGAGATGTCAAAGATGCTGTAGAAATAATACTCGACCGATGTCGCGGAGTAACTTTATTGTACTATAAATTATAATTTATAAATTATGCACGTGCCCAATGTAGGCCGCGACGTTGCACATTGTCAGTTGCACAATAATGAGCGTTGACTTGTACAATGGACATAAAGATTTTTCTGACAGGCTTATGCGATTCCGTGACGATGAGTGTGGTGACTCCTTTATGGAAATTGATTCGTAACGTCTGTATCGTGAATCACGTTTGCAGTAACTAAATGATTATGTTTTTTCTGAGTATTTAAGTTTTAAAAAAGGGTTTCAATTATTAATGCAAAGATCGAGCACGCGTCGGTTGCTTGAAGGAATTTTTCTTAGCGTTCAATTTTTGTAGATATTAATAATTATAACAAACTAGTGGAGTAACTTCACAAAAAATTATTGAATATCATGGTAGTAAAATATCGTGATTAACGATAAACTTAAAAATTATTTAAGTCTTTCCATTAAGTTTCCATTCCCAAAGTGGTCACTTGTCTCAAGTATGCACAACATAGCCTTGCCGTCCATAAAATCTAGACCATGATTCTCGCGTGCAACCATTAAAGCATTATGTAAAATACAAAAAAAAAACATCGCCCTTCGACATTTGTTGCACCGTAATTTATGTACTATAGGTATTCCCTCATTTTGTTTACTATTCATAAAATCCTTTATTGTTATAAAAACTTACCTAAACATTTTCAATTTATTGCAAAAAATTGAAACAATCATCATCAACCCATTCATACGTCCCACTGCTGAGCATGGGTCTTCCCTCCAGGCGAGTGTTTAAGCCAGGGGTTCCCAAACTTATTTTGTCTACTTCCCACTTTGAGAATAAATTATATTTAGCGCCCCCATTTTTTCACCTACTTAAAAACCACTATAACTTCAAATTAAATTAACTATTGTGAGCTATATTAGCGGAGATTAAACATTCATTCTAAACAAGACTTTTACTATAACCCGCAAGAGTTAACTTAAGACCTGAACGTAGTAGGTAGTACACAACGGCGCTCAGGTCTCCAGTTAACTCTTACTTAATGAGAATGATTATTGAAACGCAACTTTATGGTATTCAGACAAAGTATCTTCATCGGGATCAGTTTTTGTAGCCAAAATTCTTGGTAGCCATTTTTGAACTTGATTTTTATTTCCTCGTTTGTTGTCAATTCAATATGGTCTTCTTCCAGCTGCGGTAATGATATTGCTGTGTTGACATTTGAAAACGGATCCAACACCCAGTATGGTATTTCCAAGTTCAAAATGTCCTGGTATCGGTCGGTGAAGTCAATGTGGAGGTTTTCCAAATGTTGGCAATACACACACGACAAGTCGTCGTTACTGCAAGATACTGATAAATTTGGAAAACTCTTTGTGTCTACTTTCATTTCAAAACGGAGCGACCAATTGACATGATTTTGTTTTATTTATTTAATAAATCAGGACAGATATATGAACTACACGGAGAAAAATATCGAACTGAGGTAGTTTGAGCAATCTCTTAATTAATATAAAATTCAGTCGGTGTCTAAGAGTCGTATTCTAGAACTCTACTCAATGCTCAAGTCAGGATTTGAGTATGGTTTAAAGCACTCGAAATCATACTCAAGTCCCTGCCATTAGGGTCGTGTTTCCAGTGCAATCCTGACTTGAGCATTGAATAGAGTTCTAGAATACGACCCTAAGAGTCTTCCTAGAGGAAATTACAAATCTCCCCCTAAGCCTCTAGACAACGCCCCCATTTCTTTTTCGGGGTCTCTTACCGCTTTCGTGGGCGTTATTGCCCACTTTGGGAAAGGCTGGTTTAAGCCATAGTCCACCACGCTCGTTGGTCCAATGTTAGTTGGGAACTTCAAATGTTTTTCGAGGGTTGTCAACCTTCTTCGACGTGCAGGTTTCATCACGATGTTTTCTTTCACTGAAAAGCTCATGGTAAATTTGAAATTAAATTTTGCACATAAATTCCGAGAACCTGTGAGGTGCGAGCCCGGATCCCCTTGTATTTCGATATGAATCCGTGGTAGCCTAATAGTTTTACCTGCCGCCTTTGTGGTAGTTGCCACTCGTTGTGTCTCCCATTCGGCATATTAATTTTATCTGGAATTAATGTAAACTAGTATTTAAATTCAGTACCGAAGTGAAACGAACCGATTTTGAAGTATAAAATTGCTTTCGTGCACTTGAAGGTTCTAAAATTACTGTTTCATGAGAAAATAAAAATAGCTTAAACTAACTGCTTCCGCCGTGCAGTGGAGTCGGCTATCGATTACTACACCGTCTCAGTTTAAAAAACGTTCGCTTTGCGTCTAATACATTGGCGCGAACAAGACTATGAAACTGCAATTAGCAGGTCAAAACAATTTTTGTTTGAAAACAACTGCGAATTATTGCTATGGACCCACCAGTGCAATTACCCACGCCGTCGCCGTCGACACTTCCTATCCACTGGCTATCACTTCAAATACAATATCAGGTCAGTCGGTGTCAAATTTCTAAACAGTAGATACATCAGCTTTTAAATTTTATATTCAAAGTTAACTAACGTCTCAACTTACATTTTCTTAAATGCTAATATAATTTACTTAATTTACTTACTGACTCATTTGATTTTTTACATATAACGAAACTCACTATTTATTTTTGCTTTTTTTAGGGTTTCCCTCTTTAATTAGGCACCGTATATAGAGCTAAATATGTAATGTATATGTACATACTAACATTTAAAAAATAATTATTTCTCACAGTATACATATCACTGAACAGTTCTCATTCTCATCAGATCTTGTACGCCGCAGTTTTTACATCCTTTTTATCTTTAATCTCGGACTGTTTTGCATCTCAGATACACAAAATAAATTATAAAGTTTATACTGAAAAACAAAAAACAAGCAAGCGATGCACAAAGTCGTTAATTTGCGGAAAAATTATGTCGATATGTGATGGAAGTTCATGGAAGTGTTTAGTAAATTTTCCCCGGCAAGGAAAAACTATCGGTTGTGTTCAATAAGCACATCGTGTACTCTAATTAACAACATAACGGCACGCCAAATAACGCCAATTAATCAATAAGAAAAAAGAAGATGATGATTTTTTCAGCCAAACCAATTCAGTTCTGTTCAGTGTGAAACAAACCATAATGATCGTCTGCTGTACCATGTTAAGCGCATCAGTTGTTGGAGACTACCATGCGACTCATAACAGGAACAAAGTTGAATTTGCCTATGACAGTCTTGATGCTTTGGAAGACTCATACGAGCGAATAAATGATTTTGAACAACTTTTCACTATTCGTACAGAGGGTTGACCCAGCGAGAGTTTTCTACAGCCAATAAAAAATTCGGAACACTACTCAGTCAATATTCGGCATTGTAAGAACAATCAATATCCCCTACTTGGTAGTAACGACACGAATATTTGGGTTATATCTAAACATGCGGAATGGTATGCAATACCTAAAAATGCAATTATTCGATGCTGCTACAAAGGTCTTAAAATACCAAGAAGCAGTCTTAATAGAAATGGAAAATTTGAGTATAAAGGTTGTATTAGTTTCAATGATACTAATACTAGGGGTAAATGATGAATATGCCCGGGTGATATGCGGCTATAAAAAAAAATTATTATATGAATGCCTGCAACTGCAGCTTTTTTGAAAGATAAAGGAGCTATAGAATTTATGAGTTACAACACAGCAAGTAATGACCTCCGTGTTACAAATTTGATACCAGTACTCACGGGATTGTTGCACTATGAATTATAAAAGATTTACTGGCTGGATCCCTTAACTTACTTTAGACAGATGTCCACTAATTTGGGACAGATTTAAAGACGATACGGATATTTTACGGGTCTCTTAGAAGATGCTGCAAAGTTAAGCATATTAAATATTAATCACTTCAAATTCCCTGGATTCTCGTATAGCCCAACAGACTATTATTTATACCCCTTTCCCTAAGAAGTAGAAAATTCCAAGGTAAAATCCTTACTGTCTGGGCAGCAAATTTGCTTTTCAATTTATGTTAGATGACCTAGTCGATATTAACTACGACATTAAAGCCCTTCAAACTATTCGGTATATTTTGGGAATCGTTGGTTACTTACAAAGACCAAAACAATCCAATGTTATTAGATTACAGTTATAAAACTATGATCAAAAAGCTTGATGATTCTGGTTACTTAAATAAAACCGTATTAATTGAGCTAAGTGACCATGGTGCAGTTACAGATATATGACGAAAACTAAACAAGAGTTGAAAGGCTTGAAGGAACGGCTGCCAGTTATGTATATTTTACCTCCGCATTCATTCTCCAAGGATACAACTCTGCTTACGAAAATCTTAAAGGAAACAGACCGCTTACAACTACTCCCTTCGATTTGCATGACACTTTGATTGACCTACTCGACGTTAATGCAATAAATAATGAAGAATTAGCTATCAGAAGTAAAACTTCCAGACGTAGAAGCTATAGTTAATTTTTAGAAATACCTGGAATAGAAATCAAATATTTACGTGTCTTAATACCAAGGCTACTAAAGAAAGTAACATCGAAGCACAGTGGGCGCCTAAACAACTGATAATACACATTAATAGACTAAAATTCCTATAGCATATGTGCAAAGCTTAATATAGAGAAAATCGTTCAAGTTGTGGAATTATCACGAGTTTATGATAATAATAAAGAAAAAGCCTGGCGCGATTTTCTAGTAGTGATACGTACTTACCACTCCCGGAGGAAGCGTGTTTGAAGCAACTATTCGACTCAATAAATCAATTTGGTCGCCAACTGGTGCCATCAAAAATAGTAATATGAATGCTGAGCACAGCCGTTGCATGAGGAATAATGAACTCAAAATATATTGTTTTATTGCCTTTGAATAATTTCAGCGCCTTACATTAAGTGAGAGGTATGGCAACACTTTCTCGTTTAAGCATAAACCAAAAAAATTATATCGATTGAACATTTAAACATATTTTTTTCCCTTCGTGTGAAATGTGAGAATGAAATATTCTGTTAGATGTATGTATATTTTGCTGTGCGTTGTATGTCTTTTTTATTTCCTTGACTTTGTGGCTATATTATTCTAGTCTAATAAACTATTGCCCATTACAACTTATTTCATTACTCGTAGTATATAAGACAAGATCTATTTCACTGTCTACAAGCAACGTAAATATATGGTATAGGCTGCAAGACAACTCGACCTGAATATCATAATCGATATACAAATCTATACGTAAATTGGTAATATGTACTATGTAAATATGTAATATGTATGAAGCGCTTAGCATTCAAAACCCGCTCTCTATTACGGCTGCTGAATAAGAAGATCAAAGTACTGAACTTCTAAGTAATCTTGGATGGGGTTACATGTCGAATATTTTATTTCTCTTTCTCACACAAATTAAACGTAATTTTAATGAAAAAGGAAGAAACATTTCGTATTCATATTAATATTCATTTTTTATTGCTTTATCAACAATATATTAACTACGTCAGTGGCCGAACGGTTACCATGCTGATCTGCCACGTAAAGGTCCCGGGTTCGATTCCCCGGGCCGGAAGAAATATTTGTATGTCCTATATTTATTTCTCCAATGAGTGTGTGCGTTGATAAAAAAATTGTTTAACCAGGAATGGGAGAACGCTCGATTCCTATGTAGATCGTGATCATGACTTTGATTACCACCACCGAGTCTTTTCGAACCATCATATGCAGTTTCTTAACTACCGCAAACAAGCGGCCGAACAAACGTTCCACCACCGTTCCACCACAAACCACAGGGATACTTTACTAGATCCTTAATTTACTCAGTCCGTATTATAACAACCGGTACAGAGCATTAGTGAGCGTGTTATATCTACTAAGTTATTGCTTTCCCAAAATGCCGGAAATACTCTTTGCAGTGGACTGTATCATGGGATTCAGGTCTATTGAAAAGTGAGCAAGACCAAAGGAAATATACTTACAATTTATTTAAATAATGTACAGCTACGAATCAAACAGAATAAAAACAATGACAATAACAAAGAAAAAGGCGCCAAAAACAAGTACATTCAAATTTAGAATTTCAATCGAACTAAACTAAACTGCTAAAAACACTAGAAAAAAATACATGTACAAAAAGATTATATGTAGACAACGCTACGGTACAGCGTGATCACAGGTTCAAGTCTTATCGGGTTGAAGGACTTTTTCTGTGTTCCATTTTTGTATAGATAATTAGGTTTAACAAACTATAGTCCATTTGTTTAGGTACTTAACTAAATGTAAACAATCTTGAGATGTCTATTGAATGAAATATACATTATAAAATGATTTTATCTAACTTTATGTAAATACAAAATACAAATAATTGGCTTCATATGAAATTGCATGCCTATTTTTATACCTATTATTTGTAAAGCATATGTTTCAATAAAAAGATGTATCAAGTTAGGTACGAGTACCTAAACAAATGGACTATAGAGGAGTTATTTCACAAAAATATATGAATATCACGGCGGTAGAAGATATCACGAAATAAAAAAAAATCAATAATTATGTAAGTGTAATATTTAAAGAGCTACATTCTTTTAAAGTATGCCATTTCTTTATGTTGGAAAGGTACCATAACGACCTGGAATTCATCCATTACATCCCACCACTCGCTCCAAGAATTCTAAGCTCCCAAAGAATTTTATGCAAAAGGTCGGCAAAATTCCTCTGGTGCGAAAAATTTACCTTTTCATTCTATCTCATTATAATGTTCTCGTTTTTCGTAAAGGTATACCTCAGTAGGTATACCTTTACCTAACAGTTTAGGAAAATGTAAATTGGCTCAATAAAGAATTTCCTAATCGTTATACAAGTTTAACATAATATTTATTGATAAAATTTCCGAAATTATTAAAAATAATAATGCACGTTTATAATAATTATCAGTGTTTTATGCATTTTTCTTAATAACAAAGCATTAAAATAGAGCTTTTACAAACGCCTTAAAGATTTATCGAGAGTGACTCAAACAAAACTGTTATTAATGTACAAAACGTGTTCAGCTTCAAACAAAATCATTTGATAAATTGTAGTCTCTAAATTTTTCTCTTCACAAAGTTGAGAATAATGGTCTTCAGATTGACATATTGTGATGATGTGAAATTTCATGGATTACACTATACAAATGAGCAACTATAAAAAATAAAGAGAATGGTGTTTTAAAGCCTTATACAGAAAGCGCTCAATTTTCACTAACTCTCTGATATAATTGTTGTTCCAAAAAGGAACAAAAAGGGTAACAGATTACTTAACTACCCACACCCAGTTACCGACGCAAGTGAAAAATCGATATTTAAAAGCAAGGCATAATTATTTATTTTTTTAAATATGTTAGTTATTCAGACCCCACCACCAGTTTCGGACATATTTCAGTACTACCAACTCTCAGTAAATATTTGAAAACAATTCAGTAAATTACTTGAAAATAAACACACAGCTGATACAGCGTTTTTACAATGATGATACTTATAATAACTCTATTTTCTTATATAATATTATTTATATTGGATTCTATTTTGGGTCACTCTACAACCGATGCTGGTGTTAAAATGATGAAACATGAATAAATGAATGCAAGGCATGGAAAGACACGCTTGGTACTATATGTGTATTTCTTAGATATAGAAATGGTGTATTATGTGACCTTTGCAAGGCATTTGCTTCCGTGCGTACGTGCACTTTAATATTACGGTCCAGTTGCACATAGAAATGAAAAATAGAGTTTAGTAGATACTGTTGTGTTTTTAAAATAAATTGATGTTTTAAACATTCGTCTTAATAGTAACAAATTCATTTAAGGGATATTCCATAGTTCTGTACTTATCATCATCATTCTGTACTTAATAACACTCATTACTTACTATTATATCATATTACTTACTATAATACTCCGTGATGACATTCAAAATTTCCCATTTATGAGGTTAGCTATCGTGAAACAAAAACTGCGTACAGCTTCTGCATATTTGGATGACAAAATCTGTGGTAGCGATCCGTTTAATTCTTTCAGACAGTTTCTATCTGTGATATTTGAAATGAACGTTGTAAATCATAAATATCTATAAATGTACCAAAAATATTAACATAACATAACTGTCCAACCCCTAGAGTTTCTTACGCAATTTTCTCAAGGTAATCTTGGCTTACCTACGAAATAAAGATAAAATACCAAGTTGGCCGACGACGACTAGAGGTAGAAGAGACGTCTCAAAGAAACAAAAATCAACATAGGTAGCTCATTAAAAATGGCTGTAGCAAAAAGATCTTTTTTCGATCCTTCGATCTGAAAATTGACATTGAAATGGACATTGATATTTTTACAACCATTTTTGTACATTATTTCGTTCGTTGAAACCAAATCTAATGTAGCGAGGCGGAAAGCCGAGGTCCGGGGCGAAGCCTGGAGCGTCTGCACAATAAAGCCGACCGTGTCGTAGGCCGTGACCGCCCCCACCGTAGGCGGGGATTAGGGCTAGTTGTACTATAAAAAGGAGGTAAATCGATACACTGTATTATTAGATATGTATTAGATACCTGTTTAATAATTAACAATAATTTTTTAACAATGTTAATAATTTCTTCGTTTAACTTCTTCCGTTGTTGTCATAACATTAATAATAAATGTTTTGTCTCCTAGCTTCTGTTCAAAACGTGTCTCATCATACACCTGCTTTATTTCATATATATTCGTAGCTACGACAACAAAAATCAAATTCTTTATCAGAGCGTGTTTGGTCAAACTGTGTCATAAAATGATTAAGTCTAAAATACGCCATTAAGTAAGTATGATAAGTTAGGGTAAACAGTAAGGTGAAGCAGAAGGGTGCCTGTCCCGATCCTAAGACGCATGCGCACAGCATCTGATCTCAGCGAGTTCGTTCACAGCCACAGTCGCTTTACTGCCGCCGTACCGCACGATCTTATTAAACTTTTTTACCTCACAACGATGAGCACCGGCTCTCTACACACAGCCTCAAAGCATTATAATACTTTAACTCCTTGATTGCCCCACATTAACACAACAAACATGCGATATCGACAAAATTCGCATATGCGTACGATTAACACGCTGTTTGAATGGTGGGTCAGCAATTGATAGGTGAGTGTCCTTATTTGTTTTTAACAATTTTCGTTTTTTTAGTATATTCAGTAGTATCGTGCGATTTAATTTCAGTTTTATTGTGATTACTGAAGTGTAAGTTAACTTCTCGCTTCTATTTGTTTATAACCAATTTTTTAAAAGTGTGAATTGTTTATAAATGTTGCAAAGTTGTACTATTTTCTTACTTATGTTATGGTATGGTACGTATATAATGCTAAAATTACATAGCTTTCTTTTAAGAAAGTACCTTAAGTCCCTCTTAACTCTTAATACAAACGCTGATATTGTGCAACTTGATTTTGTTTAATTTCAACGTTTAAGTTTCCTAATAACACAAGAATTAAGGGTCTCAATTAATCAAAATGCTCAAAGGATACTACGAAACATTTAGTATAGGTAGTAAGTAGATAATTATGCGTTTTATTCACATCAATGCTGCACTCACTGTCTAGAAATTTAATGATGACCAGGGGTCGCAATAGTAGGCGCCTACTAGAGATAAGCACAATACTTACTATTGTTTGACTTAATTTTTTTAAATGTTTGCTGTAAGAACGAAAGAGTTTAACGACATAAGCATTTAAGCAAATGGAAATCCATAACGAAGTCGTTTGATTTCAGGATTATTGGTCAAGGTCACGCTGTGAGATCGCACCATGGTCAGGTGCTCATTATTCAGTATTATACTTGTTTAGACACCGGTGTACGTTTGGTTGCAGTATGAGCCAGCAGGTGAAATGCAAAGGCATAAGAGCGCGGATAGGGGCCGCGACGCGCTACCGGTACCTGTTCCTGCTGGCCACCGTGTGCGGCAGCGCCTTCCTGCTGCTCTCCATGCACCATGGCGGCGAGCTGCTGCTCCTTGCGCGCGAGCCCCTCGCAACCGCCTGGCATCACCACTACGACCTGCTCGACGATGACGCTTTCACCATAAACACTGAAGGCTGCACCATACCCGGCATGCAACCCTTAGATGATACCATCAAAAAGTACGTCATACCACCCAGTTCCCTAAAGGCATGTCACGAGACTAACTTCTCTCTCCTACATAATAACGCCACCCACATTTGGATAAAGAATGAGTATCTTGAATACTTCCGCAACCCCATCGGCGACGTCAATCTCACTTGTTGCTATAGAGGGTTCTACCGACCTTCTTCTATTGCTGACATTTACTCCAAAAAAGTAGACGATAGAGTTAAATATAAATCATGCATATATTTCGTAGACTCAATAGAAGTCGTAAACGAATACGTTCAAGTAACTTGCGAATATAATTTTCGATCTATATACGAACAATACTTTTTATTCGCCCCAAAAAAGCCATTAATGACTAACGGTGATAATTTTGTAGAAATAAACCAAAATAAATCATACAACATTATAATTATGGGCATGGATGCTATTTCTAGACTCAACTTTCACAGAACTATGCCTAAAACGTTAGCCTTCCTACAAAAGAGAGAAGCCATTGAGTTAAAAGGGTACAATAAGGTAGGCGATAATACTTTTCCAAACCTAGCCCCTGTACTGTTCGGAATAAAAGTTACGGATTTAAAGAGAACATGTTGGCCGAGAGAAAGTTCAACATTTGATAACTGCCCTTTTATTTGGGAGTGGTACAAAGATGCAGGTTACTACACCGCATTTGGAGAAGACAGTGCATTTCTGGGTACATTCAACTTCCAAAAATTTGGTTTCAGTGGCACCCCTACCGATTACTATATTCGTACGTTTGTGCACGAAGCCGAAGTGCATACTGGTAATAACAAAGACTTTAACACTTTTATATGTATGGGAAATAAATATTTTTATAAAGTTCTTTTAGATTACATTGAGAGTCTTACCAACACCTTGAAAGATTCCAGGTTGTTTGGCTTCTTCTGGGAAGTAACAATGAGCCATGATTATTTGAATTACCCTGTAGCTATGGACGATGATTATGAAAATTTTTTGATAAACCTTGATAGATCAGAATATTTAAATGACACAATCTTAATTTTATTAAGTGATCATGGAATTCGATGGGGCGATATTCGATTCACCAAACAAGGTCGTCTGGAAGAAAGGTTACCACTAGCATACATGTTGCTGCCACCTACGTTTCGTGAAAACTACGATTTAGCGCACAATAATTTGAAAATCAATAGCCAGCGACTAACAACGCCTTTTGATCTGCATGCGATGCTGGCGGATCTCGTTAATTTAGATAAAATTAAGAATGAAAACATACAGAAACTAATGGCAACCTCTTACTCACACCAAAGTTCAATCAGTCTTTTCCTCCCCATACCCAAGAATAGAACTTGTGAAACCGCGGGCATCGATGATCACTGGTGCACGTGTCATAAATACCATAAAGTGCCTCAAGACAGTGCAGCGGCCCTCGAGGCCGCCGGGAATTTAATACGACATCTCAACTATCTTTTGCGAGGACATGAACCGATATGTGCGAAATTGAAACTGGCTAGTATATTGGATGTGACGGAGTTGGAAGCAGGGACGCCTGCAGAACATGAGGCGGGATGGAAGGAGTACATGGTGGTGGTACGCACTACGCCCGGAGATGGAGTTTTCGAGGCCACCCTCCGCCATGATCACAGAGAATGGAAACTAGGCGGCACTATCAGCAGACTCAATTTGTATGGTGAACAAAGTCATTGCATGCACCATTACCAGTTAAAATTATACTGCTATTGTTTAGATAAATTCGGAAGTTCAAATGCCGTTAGACCCTCGTACTTATTTAAATGAAAAAAATGTATTAATTTTGATTTGTATTCTACGTTTCTCTATTTTGGATTTTTTTATGTATGTTTTGTTGAGTGTTTGCATGATCATATCCATACAACAAACGTGTAAGTTGGCTGGCTTATATTTTACACGACCGAACGTGAATTGGTTTACTACTGTGTTAAGCAGGTACGCATTGTAGTCTCTGTTAACAAACACTTGATGCCATAAAAATCCGATTAAGTCATACAATGTAGGACTAGTAATGTGACGCTGTTTTTATATGGTAGAAACACGCTAAGATTTGTCGTCCTTTAGATTATGGTAGTTAACCTCATTTGTGATGTGACGTTTCATTTATATGGCGAATGGCAATGAAGTGGAATTCCCTGCCTGCAGACTCATTCTCTGAACGTTACAACTTGGATCTTTTCAAGGCGAGAGGGAATAGTCATTATTTGGGTGTGCAAGTACACAAGCTTCATCGTCGACCACATTGTTGTCATATTCCATCAAGTGGTGTTAGCACTTATTTTTATAAAAAAAAAAAATTAAAAAAAGACATGTACTGAATTATTAATACATAATAAATAGGTAATCAACGACAAGTCATGTCTGATCTTTACTGCAGAAGTACGTGAAAATGATATACAATACGAGTACTGTCTTTGTGACTCTTTTTTTTTTCTCTATATTGGACGTAATTATGTCATATTTATGTAACATTCGCTGCTGATAGGAAGAGGGTGTTCATTTACCTAGACATATCTAGTTATTATTTTTACTGCTTATAAAATGTGGAAACTGTGATATTATGAAAGTTTGTGAGTACGTACGTAAATTGTACAAATTAGAAGTAGCTTTGCTGTACTTAATTCAACAGTTTTTAAATTATTTGCTCAAACTGTACCCGGTCTATTTACAGTACTGTGGCTGCAATGACGCTGTAGTACATGTACTATTATGTAATTTTGATTGATTCTAAATTTAAGTGACAAATACAATAAAGGACAATTTAAATCTGTAAAGTAGATACTTAATGTAAGTTAGCCTTTTGGTGTACAGTTTTATTGTGGTATCGTAAAACTTTAAGTAAAGTATGTAATCACTTGCCAAATTTTCTAAGTAGCTATCATATAGGTACAACAATCAACGATTAACTACTCGTTGGTACAAATACATTATTAAATAAGAATATTGAATGAAAAATTATAGTCTATACTTTCATCTACATTTATTTACCTTATACTCGTATACATATATATAATATTTGTGAGATGTAGAAATGTCATGTGTTCTATGCATATACACGATAACTTTGCGTTTTTAATATCTCTAAACTTTTTTTTTTAATTATAGTGTGCTATATCATATACTTTCCGTTAAAGTATGTAGCTGAAATTATATAAAACGCTTGAAACTGATTATAAAATTGCTGTGGTTTTAAATATGACGTGCATTTAAGTCCCGAACTGTTGTTAAAACCAGTTTACACACAAGGGAAATAATACCTATTGGTATTAAATTATTTTTTTTAATTAAGTTTTATTTAATATTGTAAATATTAAAAACTAAATAAATTAACCAAACGTCGTTCATATTGAATCAATTTGTTATAACGAAATATGTGTTTTCTTATATTGCGTGTTGCCGTGCGTAAAAGAAACATTACTTTTATAAACTGCTGACGATATGTAAAGGATGTAAGGTACAATTTTCAACAAAATAATTTCGAATCATTGTATATTTTTAGGTGCAGGTCGCACCTTAGGTACCTAATGAAGTGGCAATAGGTTTATGCGCAGCTTGATGTTCATTAGACCCTAGCCTAGAAAAGTATAAATATAGCTAGTCTTAATTAGAAATAATAAAAGACAAATGTGTAAATTCCATTATTTTCTTAAATATGTCGAATTATTGTATACTCGTAAGTATAACAGAAACGCACGAATGTATTTGACTAAGGAGTACTTATGCCATTGATAGTGCAAAGACGGATCACCGATACCTGCCTCCGAATAGTCTTTCAAATTGTTTATCTTAAATTTTCGGGCAAAGTAAAAAGAGAATTCCTTTGATTACTATAGTTAGAGGTCCTGCAAAACCTAATGTCATCAAAGACTACAGCATACCTACGCATTGCTGTGTAAAGTGTAAGGTATTTGTAACATATTCATATACGCGTATTCATTAGAATATATACCTACAAGTAATTTTATTTTGTTGAAATAAATGAAAACTGTTAAAATAATTAATTTATCATTTTACCTTCAACCCCTTACTCTTCCTCGCTTAAGCTTCTATGCCTTTATCGCCGTTCCAAATGCTAAGTCGTCTACTTACCCGCAGCAGTTAG
Organism: Hyposmocoma kahamanoa; assembly: GCF_003589595.1. Taxonomy (NCBI): domain Eukaryota; kingdom Metazoa; phylum Arthropoda; class Insecta; order Lepidoptera; family Cosmopterigidae; genus Hyposmocoma; species Hyposmocoma kahamanoa. The sequence continues at coordinate 15,306,775 of NW_020653337.1, forward strand.
CTCAAACTGCAGTTGACTAATTTTCCGAAAAATTTCAAATAGGTAGTAGAAATTTTTCCAAATATTTCTGAAAAATTGGAAAAACATAATTCAAAAGCTCATATTATGTTCTACGTTTAGATATATCTTTTTGAAGTTTTATTTAACGTGAATTATAAAGTAAAATTGTACAGTTTGATTATAGGTACCTATAATCAAAGGCTAAAAGCAAGTTAGTAAAACTAAATTTAAAAAGATTGCACAACAGCGAAAAAAGAATCTTAATAATGGCAGTATCTTCAACTTTTGACAGATGTCAACTGTCAAATGTGGAAAAATAGAGGAAAAATACTTGGAAATATAATATTGTAAAGAATGCTTTAGTTACTTGTTTGTCCATGATTGTTTTTTTTACCTCAGATATGATCTCCACAACAGCATTCTAAAAGTAAATATCTTGCTGCTACCCAAACGTTGACGTTTTTGATCAATGTTAAAGATAGTTAACTGACAACATTCATCGGAACTAACACTGGCCCAAGCCTAGTAGCCACCAATAAGAAATAATAATAATAATGTTTTACAGAAAAAAGTGAACTTTAGCCACTTACAAAGTGTTTTCACTAACTACTTGTTTTTAAAACGGGGAAACTTTTATAATATCTTGGAATGTAGGTAATTTGGAAACGAGATTTGAAAGTTGAGGAAATAGTGGAACAGTGATTGAGAGGCGAGGAATTATGAGATATTAATATACCTACCGCGAAAAGCCAAAATAAACAAGAAAAAAAAGAAAAGTGAACTTTTTAAAAGTGCAAGTTTAAAAAAACATACAGTGCAATTTAGATCTCCTCCCATTTTGAAGTCGGTTAAAAATTATACCTGACCTACAAATTTTATATTCGAACAAACATTAGAAAAATACTGGCAAATAATAGAAGAAGTTAAATTTAACTAAATCAGTATAAAATTATCTCGCATATTTGTGTAAATTAAAGGAAAATAAAATTTCAGCACTTGTTATTGTCGGACGACTGCCCCAAATAAGGATGGAGTATGCTACGTTCCCGCGGAAATAGCATCAATAACATTTAAAATGACGGAATGACGGATTGTCGTGCATAGCAGCTCATGCCTCATATAGCTATTTTGAGCTACTTCCCCTACTTTTTAAATAATGGCTAGCTACCTAGCTACTCGATTTCCACACAAAACAAATAAATCAAATATCAACACTCAACCACTTATCATACGTTATCAGCTAAAACAATTCCAAGTATTTTTAAACATCGACAATACTCGACTGTTTCCATAATAAACTTAGTTTTTCTAAAATAGAATCAACCCGTTGACTTCACCTAGCGCTCGCAATGTTAACGTTAACTAAGTCCTGCTATATCGTTATTTTTTGTTGTTAAATACATGCAGAGTGCAATCTATAGAGATATAGGCTTGTTCCCTTTATCCACTGGAAGTTGTTCAATTCCTGCGTATCAACTTTTTGAATAACAGCACTCATTTGCTTCAAAATCATGGTAACTAACTAACTAACTAACCTAACTGCTCCAAAACGACAATATTTCTTGAATCCAATTCTACTCACGTTTGGGTTCCGAAAGAAATAGTTTCGTTGTATTACACGATCGCTCAAGAATTTTATTGTTGTAATAAAAATTTTTCAGCAGCGATCACGGCAGAAAAAGTAACTTGTAGCTTATACCAAGAATTCGCTACAAGCTTGCAGGTGAATCATGACTTTCGTATGTGTCCAATGTTTTTACTTCAATACTAAAGATTTGTTCAATACTAAAGAAAAACTTGTATTTGAACGCAATAGCCATTCGAAATCACCTAACGTATTAATTAATGCTCAAGTTTGAGAGCATGTCTCGAATGAATTTTCTACGTAGGTACTATGAAATCAATGGCAAAATTGTTACGTACACGAGGCAGTATACAATTGCTTGCTTATACCAAACTACGAGATAATTCCTATCCTAATTTATTCCCAATATTCACAGGAAAATGTTGGAAGTATGTAAAACACAATTGTTTAAAAGATGGTGAAAAATACTTCGCTTTTAAAAAATGCACATTCCTATGGGACAAATTTAGCGAAGTCGGTTTCTTCGCGGCATTGGCAGCTAACACTACTGCAGGCTTATTTGGGAAATACGAGAGGATATTACCCAAAATTCTCACGGACTTCTAGCTACAACCATTTATTGACGAAACAAGATTTCTCTTTGAAGATAGAACATAATATGATTACCGCGCATGTTTGCAAAACAGATATTTCTATAAATTATTATTAAATTTCGTTAAAAGTGTTACACACAATGTATCAAATAAGAAATTATTTGGCTAATTTTGGGAGCAGTCAATAAGCCACGAGCATCCCACGTTATTTTCCATAATGAATCACAGTTATTATGATTAGAATGAAACATCAAAGGCCGTCCTTTATGTTTCTGAAACCATAAGCGACCTCACAAACATTGACACCACAGGTAGGTATCATAAATAAGCAAACACGAATGAGAACAGAAAGATTAAAATCAATGATAAATGCTAAAACTATTAAGTCTGTTTCTACCTATTCCAGCAAATGGAACATGTGCATCCTTTGACTTATCTGAGCGTTCATTGTGTTTGTGAAAATGGGCCTAAAATATCTGTGCAACCGAAAGCTAAAAGATTTGTTGCTAAAGCCTTACCTAATTACTCAAGTTAATAATTTGTTAAGAATTTTCCCCCAGTGTGCTCAATTAGAACTTGAAAGAATACTTCATGTATATCTGGGGTAGAGATCAATGAGCATAGTCGTAAATACTGTAGTTATAATTACACAACCCGTGTCGGGTGTTTTAGAAGGTATTCTAATCAGAAATTTCAGGAACGATAGGTCGTCTCAACATTTATAGACACCAGAGCTGTATCCAAGATGAGATTGTTAAAATGTATTGCTTCTGCCCCACGTCTAAACTTGCCAGAGCTGCCTCACAGTGATTGAACGTGATAATTGAATAATGAAACGTGCATGCAGCTTATAAACCCATAATAGATAAACACGGAAGACAGTACCTACCCATGTTTTTATTTATGTAAAATATACACACGTTTGGCCACAATTTACCTCATGCTAAGTAACATGTACCATCGATACTTACTTTTCCTTTTTTATTTCTTTTTAGTTTGATTCATAGTTCGTGGTCACCCTCCCAGATGAACAAGAACTGTCTGCATTCAAGGAAAATATATTTATTGAATTATTAGAAATCCTTCATGTGGTTATACCCTCATATCATATGTATGTTAGGATATGTTGTTAAGGTTATATGTGTGTTTGTTCTGGTTTGGTTAAAGAAAGTGAGAAAAGCTGATGGAACGTGGATAGCTGTAGGATGAGGACTGAGGCAGCTGGGAGATCAATATTGATGTAACCCAGTGAACATCCGATGGATGCTCAAGCCTGTGTCGTCGTTGTGGCAGCATGTACGTTGAAGACAATTTAGGGAAACAGTTAGGAAGTAGTGATGTTTAGAATTTTTATTAAGATCATTCAGCCAGTCTAGGGTCGCTGAAATAAAGTGTTAGGGTTTAGTCAGGTTCCCTAATTAGCTAGGATATCGAGTAATTATATTTTGATTTGTTTGATTAGGATGTGGTCATGGTCTGTCCTTTTAGATAGGTTTTTGGCAGACTAAAGCCATAGCCTCCTCGGTGGTTGCTTGTTGGTAAGATAATAGCTTCCGAGCAGTGTGTGGCTAGCCTATAGTAAAGGCTGATCACTGATGTAAGTTGCCTATCATAGGTAGAGCACCAGCTAGGGATATTCACCCCTTCAGCTGTGAGGAAGAGGGATGTAGTCTAGGCTCTACTCTATGAGTAGAATCACTGGCTGAATGAATAGTTTTGTAATTAGAATGTGTTATAAAAAAGGAAGTAAGAAAAGAATGGAGCATCTTGAGATAACGAAATGTAACCCAACACTATAAGCATATAAAAAAGTACAATAAACCATGTTTTGAAGATTATTCCCGTTTAAATTCATAAAAGTACCTCTCGCTACGCATCCCAAGCTACGCCCCAGTTACAGTACTAAGCGTTTGTCTTGATAATGTCTATATAATGTAAAATACATAATCAATGTTTTTCATTATTATTATTTTTTATTTAAAGAGGAACCTGCCTACATAACATAATCCACTGAAAGCAACATGGAACTAACTGTTTGCTAACTGCTACTGCCAGTGTTGGGTGATAGCAACCTACTACTTACGACAAATAGTAAATGAAAGCGAAGCATTCAAACAGTTATGTGTAGAGTCACAATTATTCAACAAAATAAAGTTAAGCAAAGAACATTCATAATGTTATATATAAGGTGCACGTAGATACAAATAGATATAGCCTATACTAATCTGTGTAATTGACTCCATAGAAGGTTAACCTAACCTTCTATGGGGCCAATTACACAGACCGGTCATTCATTCACCTTTCTTTTTGTCAATCTTTAAAGATACAATTAGATCTGGCCTCTATTCACGATTGGTGTAAACTTAATAAGATGAATTTAAATGCATCTAAATGCCTTCACATTAAGTTCACTAGAAACAAGAAGTTTGTCCAATCCGAATATAGGGTGGACGGTGAATGTCTATTCGAGCACTCTGGCGTCCGTGACCTTGGAGTTAGTTTGATAGCAGGTTAAATTTCACAGACCATATTAATAGTATTATATTAATATATAATACTATTAATATTTAGCGTTTTATCAAACGCTCTTACGAGGACTTCAGGAATACGGCTCATATACTCGCCTTATATAAGACTTTAATACGTAGTACCTTAAAATATGCATCGGTCTGGAATCCACATTATAGAATTCATTCTGAAAGAATAGAACGGTTTGCACGTAACTTTACTCGTTTTCTGGCATATAAAGACTCCAATTGTCCCTACCGTGCTGAATATAATACTGGGCTAAAATATTTCAGAATGTGTTCTCTTGAAACCAGACGTCGAAACGCTGTCATAGGAACTCTGCACAGAATGGTGCATGGAGATATATCGTCGCCAGAGGCACTGGCCCTCGTTAACTTAAACGTTCCTCGTAGAGTGCCTAGGGTCCCCATTGCCAAATCATTTGTTTTATCTAGTGGCCGAACTAATCTCGGAAGGTATGCCCCCTTGAACAGACTCATGCAGCCATTCATCTTGATGAATGACTTGACTGTGACCAGCGATAGTGACATAGACATCTTTCATGTAGGGAACACTAAACAACTTATTTGCATGTGCAAGCAATTGTTTCTATCTTAAATCAAATTGTTGCTGTAATTTTACATTTTTAATTGTTTTTTTTATTGTTATTATTATTTTAGATTATTTTTTGTATCTCATTGGCTTACTCTAAATATTTAGTGCTGTATACACCTGTAGCGACTTGGCACCTTGTATAGTGAACGTATGTATATTTATTTCTAAATCAGAAATCGGAAACATTTATTGTATGAATTGGTAAAATACAGGTGTTACTTACAAGTGATTAGATCTACAATTCTTACCCAAATCAGGCGTACAATGTCTTAAAATTTTAATTCAATCAAAATTTATTACAACTTAAATGTCACAAATTAAAATTATAATTAAGTTAGTTATACAATTAGGAAATTAAACTATTTTTCCGGATTTAAATCGCGTATATTTGTTTTTTCAAATAAACCTACGTTTCGGGCCCTTTACAGGTCCCATGGTCACGGTGGACACCGTGGACACCGTGGACGGTGGATATGGCGAATCCGATGGCGATGGCTGCCATAAAAAAATTTACTTTACCGAATCTTCGCAACTATTAATGATATACGAGTAGTTTCTTCTGAAGTATTAAAGGATACGACTTGACCCAATCATACCAATTACTCTGCTGTCTCACACCCAAATGATACGTAACTAAAAAAAAATCCGAGACAGAAACTGCAACTA
>NW_020653337.1:15337741-15426876 GCF_003589595.1 Hyposmocoma kahamanoa
CTATCGCAAATAGCGCTAATTGATAATAAATGACTTGTTCTGTTCGTCCAAAAAAGTCGGCCTGGGCCAGGGTCACAGGCCATAACGCCTCGTCTTCAGTGGATTATAATTCACCATAATTTGCAAAGGTGTATGAGAATGTCAAAACATGTCGCTTTTTTAAAACATATTAGTGTTCAACGATAACAAAAACAAGAAAAGACAATATTCCTTTAAAAGCTATCTATAACAATAATCTTTATTTTTTTCCATCCTAGTAATAATCCTATAAACCATAGCTTTGGTATACGAAACCATATACTAAATCTATGAACGAAACTATCTATGGAGTATTCTCTCTGTGATAAATTCAAGAACCCAGCGTTCCAAAAAATCTTTATGTCACACATTTTTCTCTATAGTTTCTTATTTTCCGCAAAAATGTTGTGCTTGTAAAAATAATAGGTATAATTCAAAATGTGTTTATCGTAGATTAGTCTAAAAATATTGTCATGGCGCTTACTTCTAGAGCTTTATATACAAATTGTCAACTCTTTCGCAACATAACCAAATCGGTATATAATGTTGAGAGACACTTTCCAGTTACATTAAAATCTAAGAGGTTTGGCACCAACCAACGAACCATCTGTAGGTCACTGGCTGTGCCACAAACGTGCTTCTCGCCAGGGTTTTTAAGGCAATGTTCATCACAAGCCCACAATGAACAAGAGCCCCCGAAGAAGAAAGGCCTTGTTCAACAACTCAAGGAAATGTATAAAAATTACTGGTATGTGGTACTACCCGTCCACATGGTTACATCAGCTATTTGGTTTGGTGGTGCCTATTATTTAGTGAGAAGGTAAGTACCAAGAGAATTGTTTTAATTATATACTTATACAGGGTGATAAAAAAACCACTGACCGTTTTAAAGAACCATACTGTATAATAGAAATAAAAAATACATGTTCAGTTCTTTTTTTCAAATACTTGACAAATATATGATGTCTTAAAGTTTTTGAGAAATTGTGAATAATATTGACATCAGACAAATAATAGATGCTACTACCATAGCAACCACAATGGCCAACTCAACATATGAGTTTATTGACCTTGGTGGCCAAACGGTTATCTCGGTGAGGAGATCCTGGATTCGATTACCGGTAAGAAGGGGTAATTGCTAACCCTTTATTATAATGTTATATATAAATAATGTTCCTCCATAATTTTTGAAGCACTACAAGGACGCTTTTTAAAACTTTATTTGCATCAATGACATTTGTTTTTAGTTTGTCACGGCTTTGAGCTTTATTGACATACACATGGCGTTTAACTTCATTCACCTCACAAAATAAAATCACACCAGGTGACAACCTGAGAGGCCAAGGTACTGGTCCGCTACACCCTATACTGGTCTTTATACTCACTTGTTAAAATTTGTCACACACTCCATTTCATCTTCTATGGGTATTCACTGCCTACCATCTCCGTGCATGTACATTGATAATGCAAACTGACCCTTGACAAGAAGCCATTGGTTTACCACTTATTCGCTGTATTACTGAATCTTACGCACAGGAAAAATGGAGTGATTTTTTTATCACCTGTATAACAAATTATTACCAAATATTACTCATTTATATTAACAAATTTATTGTTATTTTAGAAATCTAAAAAATTATCATCCTTAATTTCTTTGCAGTGGTGTGGATGTGCTGACTATTTTGGAATCACTAGGTTTAAGTGAACAACTGTTAAAGCCGTTCAGAGAGTCTAGTGCAGGCTATGTTGCACTTGCATTTGCTCTGTATAAAGTAGTCACACCTTTTAGATATGCTGTTACCATTGGTAAGAATCAATGTTTTACATTTTTTAGCTACACAAAGAGAAAAATGTTATGTATTCTCTTAAATTTTTAGGTGGAACCACCTATGCAATCAAAAGACTTACTGCTATGGGTTGGATTAAACCAGTACCATCTAGAGAGCGCATCAAAGAAATGATTCAACAAAAACAAGACCAGTTTATGGAAAGTAAACAGCATTACCAAACGCAAATGAAGGAAAAAAGAACACAAATTATGGATGACTTGAGAAGGTATAAGACAGAAATGAAAAACACTAAAAACAAAAAAAAATCTGAGAATGACCATGAAAAATAAATGTTGATGAACTTAATGTGCATGTGCCAACCCATTCTGTGAAATAAAGGACATTGTAAATTTAGAACAGTTTTTAATGTTTTAAAAATATTTTATATATAAAAATTATCCTTTAAAAAATCAGTTTATAAAAAACCCTAAGTAAAAATATAATCACATTTTTGTTATCAAAATGTACAGATATAAAAACAACATTTAAAACTAACATTGTTAAGTACACAACAAAACAGCACATAACTGGAATGTTGGTTATTGCATATTTTTGTAATTTGTCACATCAATCTTTAACAACTTGTAAAATACAATTTATTCAATTCTAATGGAAATGTCAATTTTCTTGTGCACTAAACAATAGATTAAAAATTATTTTTTTTATATTTCCAATGGCCCAAAGTATTGCTATATAATAACTTAGTTATTTAAAAATGAGAACAACTAAAAGAAACGGATTGTAAGGTAATGATTGTTAGGCCATCTTTAAACACATTAATGTATTTAGTTTTAATATTTATTTTGTGTCCTAAAATTTTATAAACAGCACGCCTGGTTGCTGTTAAGTGAAGTATATATTAAATAAGTAAATGCATTAAATCAGCAGGCCAACTGTGTAAGGTGCTGGACCTACCACTGTTTCAAAAACCTCTCAAAGTTATGATAGATAATTAGCAGAAACAGTAGCTTAAACAGTAAAACTTATCATTGAGAGAAATGGTGACTTAAATAGCAACAATAAGTTGGAAAGACAGTGCCACTGACCTCTCTTTCACCATACGCATTTAGCCAGCTGAAAGGCACGCCAATCTAACCCTGACAAAGTATTAACAAATTGTTATTTAGCTTTAACGTGACATTGACAGCTACATAAATAACACAAATATTGTGATATAATGTTTTTTTATAAAAGATTTTTTATTACAAGAACATGTTCATATGAATGTAGCACATTGAAATTAAAGTTGTTATTTATAAAATTGATGTGTATATGCTTTCCCAATTACTCACAGCAAAAAACACCTACTATGTGGTAATATCAATTATCAATATCACAAATACATAATAGGCATAACTATTAGTTTCAATCAAACCACATAGCTTTAATTCCTCTATTCCACTAAGTTGAACTATAACGTCATTCCGTTGAACTATATATATATACTAACTGTAGCATGTATACATGTTGGCTTAGTTTAATTATCCTTATTTAGTAAAGCGCAAATATATGGAACTTGTATCAAACAACACTTAATATTTGCCTTGTGCCATTTTCTATTCTTACCTAATTCATAGACAATAATTAATACTATTATAAAGGATGATGAATAAACTGTCATTATGCACAATTTACTGATAAATATTAATTAACATGCACAACAAAACAGCTGTGATATTGTTAAAGCTACACAAATTATTCACGGCGTCACAATTCTATCTAGGGCTTTACCCAAGCCTAATCTAATGTCATTCTAAAATCTTGATTATGTCACGTCAACAAGACTTGTGAAATAGCATATGCCTTTAGTTACCTCCCGAGATAAGTTAAGGGGATGGTTTAACCCATGTATTGGTAGGAGGCAGGTGAGAGATGCGGCGCTGGTGGCAGGCCTGGTCCAGTAGTGGCTCCTATTGTAGCCAAATGACATGCGCGGCACATCAGCTTCCCTGTAAAATATATGATCCATCAGTTGTTTGATAAGAATTATTAGGTAAAGATGTTGTTCATCGCATACCATTCTTATATATAACTATCTAATTTATGCCACTTCTAGCACCACACACGCGTAGAAGGTTGAGTGTCCCTTATTAGAGTGTCATGGTATATGGGTCATGGTAGTTTTAGAAATTTGACTAGTCACGTATAAGCTTATTCCAGAGACACCATTCCTCAGTTTCGAGAATCACTAGCTAAGATCTGATTGCAAATTAAGAAATTAGTTGGTTCTCGTCGCAACATTTTAGAATTAGTCATTTCGGTGTTTAGAAGGTACGATAGACTGTCCCATCACAAAATGAAAATTCAAATTGAGGATAAAGGTATTTTGCGTAAGATGATGTGTGAGAGCATATTTTATGCCCAGTATGAGTAAAGCTGTTAGGAGACTTACCAGCAAGAGGATAGCAGCGCTTGTCGGGCTCGTCTGTGAGTTGCATGCCGCACACGCAGCACATGTAGCAGTCGACATGAAAGTCGCGGTCCATCGATACCACGCGCACTGTCTCGTCAGTACCCTCCACTGGAGTTATTCCTATAACATTAGAGAGGTATTTTGATTACAATTGGAAATTGAAATGTGCTTTATATTAATAAAATTTAAAATATATACACACACCAAATTTAATTGTATAATGGTTAAAATGCAGTTTAACACACCCATGCTTGGACCGACTAACAAGGCTATAGTGAGTGACTAATGCATCCATATTAGTTGAGTTTTCATAAAAATTACTAATGTTATTTTTTTTGTTATAACAGCATCTGCTTAGTACAATGATATGTATCTCAATGTCAAGATACGTTTTAATCGAACTTTTAATAATACTCATTTGTGAACTATTTAACAAGTCCTACACTGTCTCAAACAGATAATTCACTTACCTTTACCACAACTAGCGCACTTAGGCGCGAACATGCGGTGATAGTCATTGACACAGTAGATTTTGTTGTCTACATCCACTGTAAATGGCACTCCATCTAAACACTCATTACATATGCAGCATCTAAAGCAACCAGGGTGATATGACTTTCCCATTGCTTGCAGGATCTGAAAGTTAAAACAATAACATACATATTAAAACCACAAATCAGTACATGCTGTTGTAAAATATGAAAGTGTTCCGAAGGTGTATCATCAAATTGGTTTACAACGGCAAGAGATATGTTACTTTTGTAAGAAAAAAAAATTAAGTGGACTTCAGCACCTCCTACTGTTCCAAACTTTTTTAAAAAGTAAAGAAATATTTAGCCAACTATGTTATTCTTCTTAGTGTTATTTAATTATTTTTAAACTCACCATCTCCATGATGAGATGACCACAAATAGCGCATTTCTCTGCAGTTTGTTGGAAGCCAGAATACTGTAAATGATACAAATATATTTAATAAGCAATTAATAAAAAATCATTACTCAATCAAACTGCACCATTACGCAAACAAGTGTTGACCTAGATTTAAGTAACAGAGCTTTAAATTATCCGTCTTGATATTCACTTATGCAATTATACAGTCAACAGCACATCAAACTATACACTTTTGTTCAAATATCGCGGCCAGGAACAAGATCCGTCACATGTAGTCTTGATGTGCTGCCATCTGTACCTAAGTATTTTTGGGTGGTAATCAAGTAGAATCATAACTTAGAATTAGTTTAGATTTAGATTTTTGAGTTGTGAAATTTATAAAATCTCTTACTGATGACACTTAAGTATAACGTCAGAAGGCAGGGTTTAAACGGAACATTTTTCAGTCCTTTAGTAAGTTTAGCTAGTAGTAATGAGTACTGACCAAGTAATCCTCTTCACAATACACCTTCCCATGCACATTATAAAACGCTTTGCCCCTCAATGCTCGGCCACAGGAGCAGCAAATGAAACAATTGGTGTGGTACAGATTACCCATAGCCTGACATGCCTGTCCAGCACCTGTCACACCAGTACCACATGTGTGACATATTCCTATAAACACAATATGCAAATATTAAATTTCATTTTCATTTAACAAAACTGTAAATTGTTTCAATAGAGATCATCTCAGTCTAAGACTTCCTATGCAGAAGCTTGTGATTCATAGCTATGTAGCACATCATAGTTCATTGACATATTGTCCAAAAGTCAATTTGTTTAGTGCCACAGTACTTTGATACAAAGTGAAGTTTGGTCAAACTTTACTCAACTGCGAAAATGAGTCAAGATGAACGGGTTGCCTTAATGTGGATTCTATAGAATATTGTTTTGTTTAAACAGAGATTGGCAATCAATCCCTTTAGGTGTGACTGTAATTGCTAACCTGTAGGCAAATGATCTCAATTTCAAGAGTATGCCTATAGTAATGTTCTAATACTATACCGAAAATGGAATTAGTTCACACATATTATTTAACGAATGATCTCACCAAAGTATTCTCCCTCTTCATCTTGTCTCTCCATTTCTTCCTCAAGTTGCCTGGTAAGTTCCTCAATTTTGCGTTGTGCCTCACTTGGCCCTGTTGGTCTGGGAGGAGTTATGCTATATGGAAGGAGGCTTTTCCCACGCCCACCTGAGCCACGAGAGCCTCCAGACACTTGAGAGACTGAACTGGGTGTAGGGCTTGGAGCTGGAGACTGAGCAGGTGAATGAGAAATTGATAGTGAACTCAATCCAGATACCAAATTCTTTGAATTTATAGATTCCGATGCCAGGGAAACATTGTCTCTGTTGGTGGCCGCTAAAGTTGCCACTGAAGATCCTCCAGTCATGCAAACATAATCAGAGCCATTTGTGTCCTCCACAATATGCATTCTGCTTCCCACTGCAGGTTTTGCATTAAACCCTCCATTCATAGAAGGTGGTTTGTCTTTTGCAATATTGTTACCAATGTTTGGTTTAGGGTGGAAGAACTTAGGGCTAGATGTAGCAGCTTGCACTTCGGTAGCTATATTTGCCTTAGGCCTCTGAGCACTTGGAGCAATTGATGCATATATAGCCGTAGAGGGGACAGCTGACACTTTGTTATCAAATGTTACTGTATTATTATTTTTCAACATAAGACTGACATCAGTGTATTTAGGAGGAGCTGATTTCATAACTGTGTAGTCACTACTTGGATTCTCCTGTGTAGAACTGTATGGAGGTGGTGGAGGAGCTTTATCAGTCTTTGTTTTATCATTCAACATCTGTGAAATGCTTCTACTGGTGCTCGTATTAGGTACTTGAGGTCCAGGAACTGATCCCTGCTGTAAGAAGCGTTGATCATGGTTTTGTTGTACTTTATATTCATTCTTCTTATCACTGTCTGAACAGTACATATTTTCGTAAACTGTTGGGTTTAATTTAGGCTTTGAATTCACAGGCACTTGCGGCTGGGCCTTGCTATAGCGCGTGTCATAGAAACCGTCAGAGGCAGGCGCCGGCGGGCCCTGCTGATACAGCTGATGGTAATACGGCAGCTGCGGGGGCCGCTGCTCACCGTAGTAATCTATATTCTCATATACGGGTGGAGGATATTGAGTAGGATTTGCAGGAATTTCGTACAAATCTTCAGTTTGATAACTGAGGGACCTCTGAGATGTAGAATCGATAGACCTCGTTGGGCTAGTGGGCAAAGCAGCAGTATTTATATCACGTTTATTGATAGAGGCTATTGTCTCTACACGTTTGGGTGTCGCAAACTTGGAGGCAGCGATCACATTAGAACGTTCGTAAAAACTGTAGTCTTGCCGATTGGGCTGGGTATTATCTAGAGTGAAGCTTTCTATAGCGCCCACAGGACGTGATTTACCTACAGAGCCTGGATTGGGCGCCGCTGAGCCTCGCGCCTGCTCAGTATCGCTTTCATCTTTGTTGGAAATTTTTAAATCTTGTAGGCCCAATATGCAACGCTGATCATCAGAGTTATTTCTTCTTGAGGAATCCATCCTGCTTGAAATGCTGATGGTTACTACTACCAAAAAGTCGGATTCACTATAAAAAATTAACGAAATGAATCATAATTTTGTATTCACAAAATCTTTCATCAACAAAACATCGCGTTACGAAAAATAGTGATGGAAGAAGTTTGGGATGTGAGCTTAACTTCATTAGTCGAACATTTTGGAGAAAGAATCGATTAATCAATTTAAGTAAAACAAATAAATACAGTACAAAATATTATTATAAATACATACTCTTGATAAAATTGAATATACCGCGGTGATTTTATTAATATAATTTGAATGAATAACTTGTATGTGATATTTTTGACATAAGCGATAAAGTTATCGATGAATTGTGAAACTCGATAATTACTCAACCCTATTCTACGAATTGCAAATCCATTCATTCATAATCAGTGATGAAAATAAAGCTTAGCATACATGTTAAGCTTTGGCTACTGTTGGGTATTTTCCGAAAAATTTCAAATAGTGGAAGTTCTTCCTGGTAAAATTCCCAGCAATTTAAAAAAAAGTCTCGATATGGCCGGATTCGAACCGACGCACAGTGTCTCGTCTAGTACAAGCTAGCGGGACAAATTTTATTTTTTGAGTTATTTTAATTGTTTATGCATATTGCAGGTATATTGTGCTATTTTAAGCTAAAAAAAAAAAGTGGAAACCTGTGTACTGTAATGTGTGTAGACCCTACAACGGTGATGGCCTCACCACCTGACACGCAAGGTCATCAATTACGCGGTGAAATGTGGGTGATAGCTCTGTAATTAGGTGCCTCTGCCTTCTTCACATGCCTGTTAGGCACGAGTGCAATTTTTTTTTATTATATAAAAGTATTAGGACATAGAAAAATTAAAAATAAATTTAAAAAATCATAAATGTTTATTACATTTATGACGTGTTCGGTAGGTATGTATTTCCAATTTTTATATTTATACAATTAAATTAAATCAACGAACAATACAATAACAACAAAAATTATATTTCAGTAGTAAGTAACAAAATTGACACGTATAATAATAAATGTGCATTATATAACTAAAACACCTATAGTAAAATACTGTACAACTACATATTAAAACTAGACATAATAATTAATTACAATAATAAACAAGACCTAATTTATCTAATCTAAATGTAAAGACATTACAAAAATATCTAATGCTCATCTTCAGATGATTCCTCATCATTACTCTCCAATCCGGTAGAGTCTGACAACACGTAATCCTCCTCATCAATTTCGCGAACTGATGATAACTAGGATGGTAAGGAAGGTGGGATAATCAACTGCAGAACCTCCGCTGGCAAAGCAGTAATCTTCTTTCTCGGTAACTCTCTAAGTGTTGATTACAGGATCGGACTTAATTAGGAGCATTCGCAAAAGATCTGTATTCGTGGCAATACGTGACCGCTTTCTAGTGTGTCGCTCACGGAATCTTTATTTCTACGGCAATCTTTATTTCTTGCTTCCTGGGCTTCTTCGGAAAGTTGACCAATAGGCAAGGCAACATTTAATTACTTCCGTACTGTGTACAAGAATCTTATGCACAGTAACGGGCATGGAGTACCACGAATACAGATCAAGGTATAATTTTCTTGTTTCAACGCAAAACTTTTCGAATTCTAAACAATTTGTCTATCCTGATGACAAAGTTCTTAAAATTATATGAAATCTTTTAATAAGACTTACGTCTAACGCTGTGATTTCGCTACTCAATTCAGCATTAGAAAAAAATCTATATGCTGTGTTTCCATCATTCGAGTTGCCATACCCAGGTTTTGGTTTATCCACTATAAGACCCATACGATCTTTAAGCATTATTTGGATCTCTTGTGAGCGGTGATTTATTACAGCTTTATCGTTGTCTCCTCTGACTTGCCACTTTTTTATTTCTAAACGATAGCTAATGTGAAGCATACATTCAAAAGTGCGGATCCATGCATGTAAAGTAGATAAACCAAATTCATAGCGCTCTTTCTTGCTGGGATAGTTCCTCGACTCCTCGTTTATAGTAGACGGAGTAGCACCGCAAATATAACACTTTTGTGTTGAACGTGTGTCCGTTAAAGCGTTAAGTCGTGTGTAACGAAGATTTGAGATCCATCAACGTTACATAATGTTGGAAGAAGCAAGAAATTTTAGTAGTTTCTTCTTTCGTAAACTCATTTGTCTCCTTGGCAAAAATAAACCTAAGAGGACGGCAATGTAAGGTTGAAGAAGGTCGTGGAGTTTGCCAGATCACAGTTTCTCCGTCATGAAGTCTCAAGGGGACAAATGAGTATACAAACAGAAATTCGTCTGTAGCGCTGGTGTTCTCAAACCTCTGCTTATAAGTGCTATGCCCCGACCTCCCATCACAACCCCATTTGGTTACCAACGTATACGATGAACGAGGTAACACACTTCTAATAACTTCGCATTGAGCTTCAACTAATCGTTCAGCTGTTTTATTTAAAATCGCCTGAAGTTTAATTTCAGCTCGAGATTC
This sequence comes from Hyposmocoma kahamanoa, assembly GCF_003589595.1. NCBI lineage: Eukaryota > Metazoa > Arthropoda > Insecta > Lepidoptera > Cosmopterigidae > Hyposmocoma > Hyposmocoma kahamanoa. The sequence goes on from NW_020653337.1 coordinate 15,347,985, forward strand.
AGTGACAGTAATGTGTTCGTCAGAAGGACAACAAGAAGCTTTGGATTTACTTAAACTGTAGAATGATGGATACACTTGATGTCCCGCCTTCATTGACCACTTCCTAGTTTGCTTATATGAGTGACAAGTAGATTTGGAGTCTACGTAGTAAGCTAACGCTTCGTCCGGAGTTAATTGTCTACTTTGTTCAGAACACTAATTATTCTTTTTTGGACTTTCACCGACTTCTTTAATTTGTTTAGCAACATTTCGGTGCCCTTCCTTCCTAGTAGCTAATTCCGCGGTTATAGTTAGCTCACTTGCACTCCGGATTTCTAAAATATCTTCTACTCTACGTCTCTTCGTTTTCAGCGATGAGTCGTTAAAGGATTTTTTAGGTCTGCCTACAAACCCAAGTCCTGATGATGTTGAAGGCTGCGGCTGGTGTGTACATACATTTATTCTATTCTACTACTACTATTCCCGAAGTCTCGAACCAATTTTTATGTTTGGTTAAAAACAATTCTTTATTAGATTTAGATGAAGTTCACTTTTCATTTAGTATCGCGGAAAGACTTGAGATTTTCATATTCAGGTTTTTCAGTGATTCGTCAGAAGCATTAGTGATATTATGTTTTTCACATATATAATAAAAAATGCGACTGTTTCTTGCATTTTTCTCATGTCTCAGCCATTCTTCGAAAAATTCCAATTTCGTCACAGTAATGACACGTTCTGAAAAAATTACAATAATTTACTTGCGGGACTTTTCGGGCTCTGAAATATAAATGAATCTATGCCTGAAACTTGTAAACATAATATACAGAAGTATCTAGATTTATATATTAAATAAAAAAAGTCGCAGTCCTTTAAAGTTAACAATTAAGGAGAAATATGCAGGATTTTTTAAAAGATATTCAAACTCATATTGCACCAAAAATATTCATGATTTTTTTGAAAAAAATACGTGATAATAGTGTACATACCTTCAACAGAATATTCCACCACAAAAAACACGTTTCACTTTGCTACCAATTTTAAGAGATGTTGTCACAAGTGTGCTAAAAATGCAACTGATTTATAAATGCAAATTGAACTCCTAAATCACTTACTTTTGACACCCGATAAAGTAGCGTAATGAGGTATGACCTAATTAGTTCTTGGAATTCGGTACTTGTGAAGGGTTGTTTACAAGTCGTTATCATTAATTTCTGGAAATTACGTCATGAATTTTGTCCTGCTAGCTTGTACTAGACTACTGTAGAAATACTGTGCGACGTCTTCTAGCAAACTGTGCCAGACGCTATGCCAACTAGCCCACGGAATGAACCAGCAAACGTCACGAATTTTTCTATGTGCTTGTTGCTGGATCTTTGCATTTGGTTTTCAACGACTTTTTAGCCGTAGCGCCATCTATGAGAAATCTATGAAATTTCATAGTTGGCATAGCGTCTGGCACGGTTTGTTAGAAGACGTCGGTTCGAATCCGGCCGGATCGAAACAATTTTTTTTAAACTTTCGGGTATTTTACCAGGGAAAACTTCTACCATTTCAAATTTTTCGGAGAATTACCAACAACAGACAAAGTTTAATATGTACGCTATTCTTTATTTTCATGACTGATTGTGAATGAATGGATCTGCAATTCGTACAATAGGGTTGGGTAATTATTGAGTTTCACAATTTATCGATAACTTTTGACTTTGTGCCAGTGTGAGTTGAGCCTTAGATCTCCTTAAAGGTCAAGGTGCCTTGATTGATACCTTGATTTTTGGGGATTTTGAATAATTACCATTGGCAACGCTGCTTGTGAATACTTTTTCACTCATTCATTCATTCATTCATTCATCATTAGCGCCATTTTGTTCTAAAAAGCTGCTTGTGAAGGTAAATGTTTAAATGTGCAATCCTCGAAAAATATAAAAATATAGTCGCTGGAATATAAAACAATTCACTAAACTTGAACTGTTACTTTCGCCATGTACGACACGGAAGACGATCAATATGAGGAGGAAGACCAAGAGGAAATATCGTCCGAACTCTGGCAAGAAGCCTGTTGGATCGTCATCAATGCGTATTTTGATGAGAAAGGTTTAGTGCGACAACAGTTGGATAGTTTCGACGAATTTATTCAAATGTCTGTTCAGCGCATCGTGGAAGATTCTCCTCCCATAGAACTGCAGGCAGAAGCCCAGCATTCCTCCGGCGAAATTGAAACACCGCCAAAATATCTCTTGAAATTTGATCAGATTTATTTGTCCAAACCAACACATTGGGAGAAAGATGGGGCACCGTCCCCTATGATGCCCAACGAAGCCCGTCTTCGCAATCTCACATACTCGGCGCCGCTATACGTGGATATAACTAAGACCATAGTGAAGGAGAATGAGGATCCCATTGAGACACAGCACCAGAAAACATTCATTGGTAAAATACCTATTATGCTTCGATCCACTTATTGCCTCTTGAGCAATTTGACTGACAGAGATTTGACAGAATTAAATGAGTGTCCTCTTGACCCTGGCGGCTACTTCATAATCAATGGTTCAGAAAAAGTGTTGATAGCTCAAGAAAAAATGGCAACTAACACTGTGTATGTATTTAGCATGAAAGATGGCAAATATGCTTACAAAACTGAGATTCGCTCATGCCTTGAACACAGTTCAAGACCAACATCAACCCTATGGGTTAACATGATGGCTCGAGGTGGCCAAAGCATTAAGAAGTCTGCTATTGGACAAAGGATAATTGCTATTGTCCCTTACATAAAACAAGAAATTCCCATAATGATTGTGTTTAGAGCTCTTGGGTTTGTAGCTGACCGAGATATTTTGGAACATATCATTTACGACTTTGACGACCCTGAGATGATGGAAATGGTGAAGCCCTCACTCGATGAAGCTTTTGTGATCCAAGAGCAGAATGTTGCTCTAAATTTTATTGGTGCTCGTGGAGCACGTCCTGGTGTTACTAAAGAGAAAAGAATTAAATATGCAAGAGAGATTTTACAAAAAGAAATGCTTCCACATGTGGGTGTGTCAGATTTTTGTGAAACAAAAAAGGCCTACTTTTTGGGATATATGGTACACAGACTTTTGTTGGCTGCTTTGGGACGCAGAGAATTAGATGACAGAGATCACTATGGAAATAAAAGATTAGACTTAGCAGGACCTCTGCTAGCCTTTTTGTTTCGAGGTCTTTTTAAAAACTTGCTGAAGGAGGTTAGAATGTATGCTCAGAAGTTTATTGACAGGGGTAAAGATTTCAACCTTGAACTGGCTATTAAAACAAAAATCATAACTGATGGCCTAAGGTATTCTTTAGCCACTGGTAATTGGGGTGATCAGAAAAAAGCCCATCAAGCAAGAGCTGGTGTGTCTCAAGTGTTGAATAGACTGACATTTGCTTCAACATTGTCACATCTTCGGCGCGTCAATTCTCCAATTGGACGAGATGGCAAACTTGCTAAACCTCGTCAGCTACATAATACATTGTGGGGTATGATTTGTCCAGCTGAGACACCAGAAGGTGCAGCTGTAGGTCTTGTGAAAAATCTTGCCCTGATGGCTTATATTTCTGTGGGAAGTCAACCATCTCCAATCTTGGAATTTTTGGAAGAGTGGTCTATGGAAAATTTAGAAGAAATAGCTCCATCAGCTATTGCAGATGCCACTAAAATATTTGTAAATGGGTGTTGGGTTGGTATCCACAGAGACCCTGAACAACTAATGGCTACTCTAAGAAAATTGAGACGTCAAATGGACATCATTGTGTCAGAAGTGAGCATGATTCGAGACATTAGAGATAGAGAAATCAGAATATATACAGATGCAGGTAGAATTTGCAGACCTTTACTGATTGTGGAAAATGGAGCACTTCTTTTGAAGAAGAAACACATTGACAACTTAAAGGAAAGAGACTACAATAACTACGGTTGGCAAAACTTGGTAGCTAGTGGTGTTGTTGAATATATTGACACTTTAGAAGAGGAAACAGTCATGATTGCTATGACACCTGAAGATCTAGCACAAATCAAAGAATTTGCATACTGTAACACTTACACCCATTGTGAGATTCATCCAGCTATGATATTGGGTGTATGTGCCTCTATTATTCCATTCCCTGACCACAACCAAAGCCCCAGGAATACTTACCAAAGTGCTATGGGAAAACAGGCTATGGGTGTCTACATTACGAATTTTCATGTGAGAATGGATACATTGGCTCATGTCCTTTTCTATCCTCATAAACCACTGGTTACTACACGTTCCATGGAATATTTGCGTTTTAGAGAATTGCCAGCTGGTATAAATTCGATTGTAGCCATTCTGTGCTACACTGGCTACAACCAAGAAGACAGTGTCATCTTAAATGCATCTGCTGTTGAAAGAGGATTCTTCAGATCTGTTTTCTACCGTTCTTACAAAGATTCGGAATCAAAAAGAATTGGAGATCAAGAAGAACAATTTGAAAAGCCTACCAGGCAGACTTGTCAAGGTATGCGAAATGCTCTGTATGACAAATTGGATGATGATGGTATTATTGCTCCTGGTATCAGAGTGTCTGGAGATGATGTCGTAATTGGAAAAACGATTACTCTTCCTGAAAATGATGATGAACTGGAAGGAACAACAAAGCGTTACACTAAGCGTGATGCATCCACTTTCTTACGTAACAGTGAAACTGGTATTGTTGATCAAGTCATGTTGACCCTTAATAGCGAGGGTTACAAGTTCTGTAAAATTCGTGTCAGATCAGTCCGTATTCCTCAAATTGGTGACAAATTTGCCTCTCGTCACGGGCAAAAGGGTACTTGTGGAATTCAGTACAGACAAGAAGACATGCCTTTTACCTGTGAAGGAATCACACCAGATATCATTATTAACCCACACGCTATTCCATCTCGTATGACAATTGGTCACTTGATTGAATGTATTCAAGGAAAAGTGTCTTCCAATAAAGGCGAAATTGGTGATGCTACGCCTTTTAATGACGCTGTAAACGTACAAAAAATATCGTCGTTATTGCAAGAGTATGGCTATCATCTTCGTGGCAATGAAGTTATGTATAATGGGCACACAGGTCGAAAGATTAACGCCCAAGTTTTCTTAGGTCCAACTTATTATCAGCGCCTCAAGCACATGGTCGATGACAAAATTCATTCAAGAGCTAGAGGACCGGTACAAATTTTAGTGAGACAACCTATGGAGGGCAGAGCGAGAGATGGAGGATTGCGTTTCGGAGAGATGGAGCGTGACTGTCAAATTGCCCATGGAGCCGCGCAGTTCTTGCGAGAGCGTCTCTTCGAAGTCTCAGATCCTTACCGCATACACGTTTGTAACTTCTGCGGTTTGATTGCCATAGCAAATTTGCGGAACAATACCTTTGAGTGTAAAGGCTGCAAGAACAAAACGCAGATTTCCCAAATTCGTCTTCCTTACGCTGCTAAACTGTTATTCCAAGAACTGATGTCTATGAATATTGCGCCCAGATTGATGGTTATTTAAAATTTCTTATATAAGTTAGTAAATAAGACCAATGTATTTTCAATAATAAACTTCAATTAAACATTTTATATGACTTTTATTGTTACAAGTCGACAACATTAAAGGCAAATTAACACAACAATCACAATACAAAAGTGTACAAATTAATTCTTCCTTAAATACTTCAATAAAATTTATAAAATATCAAAAGCATGATCAGCTTTATCTCTACAAAATTGAGGTATATATTTGTGGAAGTGCTTGATTTTGTATTCAGGATCATGGTTTGTGTAACAAGGTAAAACATAAATTGTAAAAATCTAGAAACATTTTATACAACTCTACAGAGCAGGTACTTATATGCATTAAGTATAGTGACTGCTGTAGGTAATACATTCAATGAACAAAATGAAATTTCAATAGAATAATGTATACAAAAACAATTTTTCATAATAACGATTTTTATTTTGGTCTATCAATTCCGTCGCGCACATTCATGAACTTAAATGGAGAGGTAAAAGTATAATTTTACCTATATGTGCTCTCTTTTTTGCTAATTATAGTATTACGCAGAGATAACGCTATACAAATTCATATAAATTAAGTTTAGAGAACAGCGATATGACACCATTTCTATCCTATTCAATAAACAAGTCTAAGATTGTGCGCCAGAAAATTCTAATGGCAATGAATAACTTTATTACATAAATTTGTACTGCAAAATATACAAGCATTCAATATTAACAGGTCATTAGCATTACATTACGATTTTAAATAATAAATTGGAACTAGCTCATAGAACTACCGGTGATTTGGGATCAAAAATCTTAAGCCTATATTCTAGAAAAATAAATAATATTATGCTCAATCGTCACATCGTCAGGACACAAGCAAAAGCAAGCTTTACTTCATGAAGGAATGCCCGTTAAAATGTTATAAATTAAGTATTTAAACGCTTAGAAATGAGAGAACCGTGTGTGCTTAGGAGAATAATGTAATAAAGGTCAGTGTCAAAAATTTTGATAAACGTAATCATGGAGTGAATTTTTAAAGTAGGTATGTACCGTTTATTCTTAAAGTATACTTATATACTGTACAACTTACGTATCTATTGCTTGCTACGATGGTATTGCAATGCGTTCTTTATATTTCAGATTATTTTATATATACAAAACATTGGACGTATGTGGCCTCAAGGGGTGAGATAAACAGAGATCGCGTCGCTAACTTACGTAAAAAAATTCGATTGTAAATATATCAATAACTGATAACGTAGCGTAAGGTCTCGTGTAATAGTTTTCAGTGAGTTAGCTCATCGAGGTGATGCCAAAGTTCCCTGCTCCTCTTCTTCTTTTGGTCGACTCCATTTTATTAGCGTCTCCGGTGAGCGATATAGGAACACTAATTTTGCGAACAGATCTTCTTCCAATGCGAGCTCAAGAGCCTCACGTACCTGTATGTATTAAGTTAAAATGTATTATTACAAGACATGTATTGGAGGACCTTGGAGGCCTAATGGTTTGCACTGTGGACGATGGATGCGGAGCTCTCGGGTTCGATACTTTTTTTTATAATATCAAGTGCCGGGACAAACAAGTCGTGCGCCTGGCAGTAAGCTCAGAGCTTTAAATCGCAAAGATCTGAGGGGCAATTCCACTACGCCCGTCACCCTGAGGCATAAGTTGACAAGTCCCATGTGCCTGTAATTTCCGCAGCACCCTTACCCTTCAAAACCGGAACACAGTAATGCTGACATTACTGTTTGGCGGCAGAAATAGGCAAGGTGGCAGTACTTCCCTTGACGAACTCTTTCACAAGGAGTTCTCTACTGCTACTGAACGTACTTTTCAGTCGGAGTCTGAATTACTGAGTCCAAACAACAAGAACCATTCAAGCCAGGGTAGTACTTATATGTATAGTTCTAACAAGCTGCTGCTCGCTTGCTAATACAATAGTGCTATCCTAGCTTAGAAAATCGCCTACACAGGCAATAAGGATTCAATATGCTGGAAGGAGCATGATGATCCCTGAAGTACAGGTGATCCCCAACTTACCAAATAAATGTCGAGACAAAGCTGCAAAACGCGATCGACGTTCGGTAAATCATCGAACATAATCTTGGTGTAAATGCCAGAGAAGAATCCACGGATCACTCGCGACGCCAAGAATACGAATGTAGTGTATAATCCGATGATGCTGTTGGACAAAATGTTAGAAAATAAGTAATCATCTAGCGTCTATTCAAAACGAAGGATGCTCACTTTTTTTGTCTAACAACCTTTGACTTTGTAAGTCAATGCTAACAACCTATCAGAACTGTGTTACTAATATCATAAACAACAACTTTTGTCCAATTCATCAGATTTTACTTTCATACAAACTGTTTAAACAGATCGCTCTAAACAACGTTTGTAAAAAATACCCACATTTTATTTTTAGTTCGTTGAAAACTATTTTGATTTTCCGTACAAAATTACCATTGTCCAATGTTGCATTTTGTATTTTTTTTTTTCAAATTATTTGTTTTACGAATTGAAAATATTTTTTTGCTTCCTCGTTTATGAGTATGAGTATGATCACCAGCTGATACATGGTCGAACCTCTTTCGTTGCAAGCTAGTACTATTATGTTGTTTTGAGTTAGTTCAATGAAGGGTCAAATACTTATGCGTAAAATAGCACAATCATTAAAACTTACCCGCTCCCTGAGATAAAGTTGAGCGTCTCGGGGAAGAGTTTGTCGTTGAACGTGAACATAACCAGCTGATCGCAGTTGTTCATTGGGATAGAGTTTATACGATCCTGTGGCGGCTATCAAAAGTATTATATGTATTAAAATATTATACACAACTTTGTGAGGAATTCACCAATATAGGCAATGAGCCTCGGGATCGGCCTCGGCTTGTAGCGCGTGGTCGGATTTAGATTTTGGGTGTGCTGATGCTGTGGAATGCACAATCGCTTTCAATCGCAATTCTGATAGCGATTGTATATCCATACGTAATATGAATCTCCGCATGGTTCCCAATATTTTATTTGTAAAACTACAAATAAAATATTGCCGACTAACTACATAAAAAAAAACTGCTAATTATTATGGACCTTTGTCCGTCATAATTATTTCAATATATGGCTTTAAGACTAAACTAACAGTATTATGTGAATATCTTCTGATTTGTTTATACCTGGTTAAATTACAAATCCCCGACGTAAGTAATTAGAATGGCTAAACTAAGTAACTGTTCCGATGATCGTTCATGTTTGTAAGCTTTATATTTATCTAGTATTTCTCTTTGTAAGTGAATGTTTGTATTCTGTTTTTTTTTTGAGAAATAAATTGCTTAAACCATATTATAGCTATCCCTTTTTTCAATAACAAAATTAATGTGTAAAAATAGTAGGTAGTAGACGCTAGCGTCAATGCATATTGCTAGAATATAATAGAATGCATTTGCTGTCTGATTGTCGTGAAAAAGCCAAGACTTATGAATGTATCACACAATCTACGGTTGTATAATATTTATTGTAGTACGTAGTTAAAACTTACTCACTTTCAGCCAGATTGATGTAATATTATTTTTGGCTACCATGTTAATTTCATTATTGTTCTTTTTTGCCAAGAACCGACCCCTAACGCCCTCTACGAAACTTCTTTGGAAACCCCCTAATAGTAATAATAACTACTTATAACACAATAGCTATATTAGTTTCCGAGACATAAAACTTTCAAATTCGTATAACCGTGTATATCTTGTTTATTTCAAACCTGAAATTGAACTTCCGTGGATACGACGGTAGTTTCTATTTTCGACTATACCGGGAGAATGATTAACATTTTATCAATTATGAAAAACGGCTTTATAATAAAATATATAAAAAGGGCAGGCGCGATTTGTCATCTGGAATACTTACTTTAAGATTACAGCCTTCCCGCACGCGCCAGTACATTGAGTCCCTATCCCTTTCCAATCGCAACTGGACGTTGTGATATAATCTCTTATCATCCACTGCGAAACCTGGAATATCAAACTTGTTAATTACTCCGAAGCCCTATGCTATTCGGTTCTAACAACCAAGAACCGCGACTTTAATCGTGACTGTTTCATTATAACCTAAGATCCAGTAAACTACTTACAGTAGCCCTATATGTACATTGGGTGTTTAGCGCTTTTCCCATTGTAATATATTTTAAAATGCACTAAATGTATTTACATGTTTCTGACTCAAGCAAGTACTGCCCTCAGTTTGTATGAGTAGTGTTCTTCTAGACACCCTATGGTGTAGGTATTTCGATAAGCAGGCAACTTTACGGCGGAATTCTTGGTATTACTCTCGTGAGCTTGGATGTAATTTGTGGTTTTCCCCTAAGCCGGGGCTATGAGTGTGTGCGTTATTTATTTATTTACCAAATTAATCCACAATATATTTTCCAGTGCTGCTTTGTTTAGATGCCTAAATAAGTCTTTATCATTTTAAAACACTTACTGTCGTCGTCATGACCTTCTGTTAGTTGATACGCAGGCTTCGCGGTACCTTTATTAAACACTTTCAAGAATTTGGGGAAAAGCAGATCCACTTGAACCCTGCAAAAAAATCTGTCTTAGTTCTTATACAATAAAAGTAATTGTTGTTAAAACATCCGAGTACATGCCAAGTACCTAACAATTATATCTTGAATTAGTAAAAAAATATCTAAACCTAGTCTCTGCTCAAGACAAATACACTCAAAAGTCGGTTTTAATAAAATTCCATTGTTTTTTGTGTCACTAAAGCTTAAAAATATCGTTGCTTCAGTTGATTTGGTATTGCAAAAACCTATTGAGTGCTAGTTAAATGTACTTTTGATTAAGTATATTCACTATAAATTCAGATAGGACTCATTATTTTACTCAGCAATTATTATTAAAAACAAACAAACAAGTTAGTAGCAGTAGAGTTCCTTATGAAAAAGGTCGTCCAAGGAAGTACTGCCACCTTACCTATTTCTACCGTCAAGAAGCGGTAATGTGAGCATTTACTGCGTTACGGTTTTGAAGGGTTGGGGCGCTGGTGAAATTACAGGCATATGGAACTAGTCAACTTATGTCTCATAGTGTCCGGTGCCCCTCAAATCTTTGCGATTTAAAGTTCTGAGTGTCTTGTCAAAAAAATGCAGTAGATAACTGACAGCCTTGTTGCCGTTCCGTTAATGTGACCGTCAATATGCGGGGCGCAGTACGGTATCTAAAGCTAGCTAGTGGCGGAGAACCATTCTCGTTATTTTTTATTTTCGGCTTTGGTAGAAACTCAGTATCTACTACATATTTTTACATGGCACCACTACAATTACTTTAAAATCCAACTTCGACTTCTTAGGTCAGTAGTTTTGTCTTATGATGCAATAAAACCATTTCCGGAAATCCGGAATACGAAAAAGTAATTAATTTATATTTGGTGGTTTTAACAACTCTATGTCGCTTCTTGTAGCCATATCTATACATATATATATATAACGTGGAACATCTTTTTCCGACTATTGGTGATTACCGAACATTATTGAAAATGATATAAATATTTACCAGGAGTCCGGTGACGAAGTATTAGTCAGCATAGCATATAACTTGACACGTTCTGGATTTCGTATAGTCCGTTCTGCGTCTACGAAAGGTTCCATCTCCACTTCGCGACTGTCTTCTATAGTCGGCGGGTTTTGTACTGTATTGCTCGGATGCGTAATCACGAATGTGAATTTAATTTTTATACTTTTGTCTGTAGAAAGAGAAACATAATTTAGAATACGTATATGTTATTCAGACGAGGGTTTAGACCATAGTCGTGATGATGATATGTTATTATCTTAATAAGTAGGATTACTCTAGATTATATTTGAGAGTGACACATACTTAATTAAGTTTATTTAATATTATAGTCAGGTGGGATAAGAGGAACTTACATTATTCTGGGTCAAATGTTTTGAGCTCTAGAAAGAACAGATAAGTCTTATAAGAAATTTGAAGTACATAAAATATGCCTTTGTTCATCAGCTTTACGCTAAATTCGATACTTAGCGTGTGTTTCTCTTCCTCCAAAAGATGGGGTAAGAGATATCGTATTTCCTATATAAGTAACGTGTTATTATTATTTTTTGTGTGTATATTATGCGATTACTACGGCATTTGATAACCGATTTTGGTGATTCTTTTTTTGTTGGACAGAGGGTACGTCAGTATTGGTCCTATTTCAATTGGAAGAAAATATTCCACCTCTAAGGGTGGCAATTTAGGGGATGAATGCCTTCGTTTCGTGTTCATTCGTGTTTCGCGCACTTTCCGGTAACTCAATAAAACTTGTCATTGTTGTAAGTTCAATAAAACTTGGCAATTAGATGTAATTCCACAAACTTTTTAGGTTGGTTTTATTCATCATTAAAAAGTTATAATCTCTTTTACGGACTGAAAGACTATAGTGCTAAACTCTGTAGATTATGAGTTAAGGCTACAAGACCCTCTTCCCCCCGTGTTCCTCTTACCCCACCTGACCCTATATTATGTTACTTAACCTTATTCCCAAATTAAAATTCAGTATTTATTTAAAATTGTTTGTCAAGGTTGTGTAACTGTCATTGAGAGTAACTGGCCCCTATAAGAACTTTTTTTTCTAGTATGGGAAGAGACTTCTCATACTAGAAAAAAAACGTTGAGCTTTATCTTTGTTTAGTGTTAGCTATTTTGTTTAGGCTTTGCGATAATTGTTCAAGGGGAAGTCATAACGAATGGTCGGAAAAAGGTATTTAGTTTTGTCCTACGATGCAGTAAAACCATTTCCGGAAATCCGGAATTCGAAAGAAATAATTAATATTTGGTGATTTTAACAACTCTGTGTCATTGCTTGTAGTTATATTTATACATGTATCTATATAATGTGGAACACATTTTTCCGACCAACCAACATTTTTTTTGCTGTGCTCAAATGCAAATAGAAAAAAATACTGACTGGACTTCGCCTCAAGCTCGAGGCGATCGAGTTCCGGCGGAGAGATCTCCCACTTCATAGTGGAATTGGAGTTTAATGTGACAACGGCTACGTCGTTGTACATGTAGTTGGAGAGGAATGTTTGCGCCGTGCGGTCGCGTGCGTACATGTTGCTCAGTTGGGTATAATCTTGTTCCGTGTATCTGATGACCAAGTGCGAGAATACATACTTTTTATTGTTCTGTTCTCAAAATGGAACGACAACATCCATATATATAGCATTGCATTAATAAGACAACACAAAATTAACAATATATAGTAACACTCGCTTAGAAGAAAAATATAAAAGATTTATTATTAACAATATGTAATTATAATGTTAATGAATTTGTAATTGAAAACTTCTAACACAAAGGAAGAATCTTACTCTCTTCCCGCCTACTTTGTTGTTCCTGGACCCCGATTTAGAACTATTCGATATTTTAACCGAATCGTTCGATTGGATATTGTTCTTGAATCGAAAGGTGTTTTCCGAGCTATTCCGAAAGTTCGAGTTAAACTTTCAATTCGGATACGATATCGTTGTCCAGCGTTTACGGAGTAAGCTAGTGAAATAGATTACAAGAAAAATGAAAATCCTTTTATACACATTTTTAACACTTTAATATAGGAATCCATTAGTCTTGTATTAAAATAAATTAATAAAATTTAACAAAATCCAGACTTTATTTAAAATAATAGAGATATAATAGAGATTCCCATATTACAGTCTTGCTTTGTAAACAATAGGACATTCGGTAACTTTCATTCGATAACTGTGTTCTGAATAACGTTTGTAGCCTTTGCCGGTCGAGGAATTCGTTTTTTGAATTTCGAATTTCGGTTTGGTTTCGTTCGGCAGTTTGACGTTCGATTCGGGTGTTGTGAATTAAATTTAAAGAAATCGTACGATATCAAATCGAAACGGTCGACAATTGAGTTATCGTAAGGCTATGAATCGACCCCCTTGAAAGGTTCCACGATGTGATTATTCTACTATGTAAACACTTTTTACACCATTCTGGAGAGAGATTAAGAATATTGAGTACAATATTAATTAAATCTTATTAAACATTCATTAGAGTTATAACTTACACTTCTATGTTATGAGATTGCGCAGACATCTGATAGACGGGTAAGAACGGTCCAATACGAATCTTAGCCGTGACATCCGTAGGCGGGTTCGGTTCACCGACCTGGAATATTTACAATGCAGTGGACTAATTTGGTAAGGTAAGATGATTCATGGTTTCGATGAAGGTAAAAAATGTTGATCCCATTGTAAACTAATACCATACATTAAGACCAGCGCCATAAGTCTGCTAACCTTAAATAATCTCAGTTGTGTCACTCTATGGAGATTGTCAATGACAGGATTTTGTACGTTTGATATTCTGCTAAAAATTATGTGTAGTGGTTTGTCAGTAGCTTAGCCATCGAGCTACTATTCAACTGTCACTGTATTTTTTTGGTATTCTGCTCTTCAATGCCGAGTCGGTGGTACGTCCGGACACATAAATAGCAGTAGAGCTCCTTGTGAAAGAGTACGTCTGTTTCTGCCGCCAAGCAGTGATGAGAGCATTGCCGCGTTCCGGTTTTGAAGAGTAAGGGTGCTGGTGAAATTACAGGCATATGGGACTTGTCAACTTATGTCTCAGGGTGACGAGCGCAGTAGCAGTGCCCCTCAGATCGTTATGATTTAAAGCTCTGAGGGCACTGCAACTGTTATAGACAGGCGTGTAGCTACTAGGAGTGTACCATCAGGCGCACGACTTGTTCGTTCCGTCACTTTATTATAAAGAAAAAACAAATAAATCGAGCCATCTTGCATTTTTATTTTTCAAGTGTTAGAATAAAAAGAAACCTATTATTATCATTGAAGAAAGAGTTTTTCCCGGTTTCGCAAATTCAATATTCATAAATTATAATATATTTCTTTCAATTAAATTTCAATTCAATATTCAATATTCATAATTCATAAAGTCAAATTCAATATCAAGAAACCCTTTTGAAAATGACGTTTAGTACACCAGTTCCAAACTTTAATTTTATTAGTTATTGATCAATTAATCATTATTTAAGCGAAGGATATTTAATACTGACAATGCAAAGTGGCTCGAATTATGTGTCCGGGAGTATATATTAAATTTGAAGACTAAATTGCTGACTGAACGAGATAAAATAGTTTTTATCTCTTTCTCGTATAAATCAGTAATTTAGTTTTCAAATCTTAGTAGATATGCTTTGTAATTAAAATAAATTAAAACATGTTAATCAGTACTGCAGCCTTATGTTTGTTTGGGATTTGGGAAAAAAATATATGCGATTTAAATCCGGAAAAATAGTTTCATCTCCTAAATGTTAGAGAGTGTTTATGGTTGTTTGAACAATAATGCCTAAAATTCAGAATTGTTCAGCATTTCGTTTCTATTTCATAAATATACTCCCATAATCAAATTATCAATCCTCGATGCTGGCATAAAAATTTCATTAAAATTGACTAAAGTTATTTCAATATAGCATGAGAATACTGTGATGAATACCTTATTTTTCAAATTATATTCACAACCTTTAGGAACAACTCAACGTACAACCCTATCCTAAAAATGTAACAACTCTCCGAGTAATTTTTTAGCAAAATTTAAGCGCCGAACAGGTGATAGTTGCTCTATGTCTTATTACACTATGCTAATGCGGAATGATTAAGTGTACGCATGGGACAGCACGTTTAACATTTTTTCTTTTGTTCCCTAGAACAATGATCACCACAGTTTAAGGTAATAAAGGTAAAATATCTACATTAATAGGGTTTGCCTATGAATCGTAACACTTATACGTGTGGCGCACTGTGAGTTTCCGGAATAAATAAGAAAAAATATTATAAATGGTCAGAAATAAATTTATTGTTTGTCAAAATATCCTCTGTTAGCGTTAATGTACTCTTTCATACGAATGAACCTATTTTGAAAACATTTATGCCACTCCTCGGTGACAATCTCTGAAACATATTTTTCATATTCTTCGACAGCCTCTTCAGGTGATGAAAATCGTTGACCGCGTAACTGGTTCCTAATTTTTTGGAAATAAATAAAAGTGTCAAGGTGCCAAGTCGGGACTGTACACGGGAAGCCTCATAAGGTCAACGTTATTCACCTTCAAAAATTCACTCTTCTGTCTAGCCGTGTGAGGACTGGAATTATCGTGGTGCAAGATAATACGGCGTTTACGGTTATTATTACGGAGTTTGTTAATAACTTCCGGCAAACAAATGGTCGTGTACCAATCACTATTCACGGTACAACGATTCTCCAAAGCAACAGGAGCCACGTGTACAGTTTTATTAAAAAAAGAAGCAATCATCCGCTTAGAGGCACTTTGCACGCGCGCCACTTTGGTTGGTTTTTCGGCTCATCTCGAAAGACCCATACGCTCGATTGCTGCTTTGTTTTAGGATCGTAACTATAAATCCATGTCACGTCACCTGTTACTATGTCCCACACCAAATTTGACGCCCCTTCGTTGAACCTGGTAAGCATTGCACCAAGTGACGCGATCTGTTTTTTGAGCCTCAGTCAAATTGTGTGGGATCCACCGAGAGCACAGCTCTTTCACACCCAAATGTTTGTGTAGTATTGATTGTATTTGACTCATGCCTATACCTAAAGTTATCCGAATCTCATGGTATGCAACATGCCTGTCTGTTTTGATCATACGGCGCACAGCATCGATGTGTTTGTTGTTCACAGCAGTGGTCGAGGACCATCACGAAATTCGCCACTGAAATTCACACGACCGCGTTTGAATTCTGCAAACCAGCTATAAATAGTCGTCTTGCATGGTGCTTCATCATCAAAAGCAGTTTGAGGCCGAGCGAAGCTCCGCTGAGGTAAAGTCGTAGAAAATCATACTATGAAAATTTTCACGAGTTAAATCCATGATGATGTAGTCAACCAATTTCTAAAATTACGCCACAATGTAAAAACAAATGACAGTCAGATGAAACAAACTGTACTCTACAGCCAAAGAGTTCCATTTTCAAACTACTCTTTAAATATTGTTTATGTAGTGGCCAGTTCCGGAAACGCATAGTGCGCCCTATGTACGCTTTACACCATCATCCTTCACCAGCTTTGATCTTCACCAGGCCGATTTGATATCAGAGCTTTCTCGACCTATGTTATCTGTGCACGTAATAATGTAAAACCAACGTTATAACGTTGTATACATTTGACAAAAAAGAAAACAAAATTCTATCAGAACTGCTCTAGTTGTTTCAGCTCTAGGCACTATTGGCGCTCGTTTTTCCAATATTCTTCGTAAAAATTAACCCATACATGAAATTAATAGCCCCAAATGTTCGGGCTTTCAAATTATAGCTCTTGTGGAGAGCTACACACCTAAGATAAAGAATAGACATACCGTATTTCCAAACGCGAAGAATACTAGCGGGAACCAGATGATAGCGATGACGAAGGCCAACACGCTACCACCGAGCAAATACTTTGACGTGGTTGTTTTCTTCGAGCCACGTGGTTGTGGAAACTCATCTTCTATGGCGCGAGAACACTGTTGAAACGATGTAACATTAGTTATCTGTCAGTATTAACTACGCCTTGATTTAACAGTAATACCGCCGCTGCCTCATGAAACGCTGTTTTATCTTTTGTTTGTCTCTGTATTTTGTTAATGTATTGTAATCTAAAGAAAATTAAATGATATAAATGTTTTGATTTAACGCGATGTTCAAAAAGGTACGACAATAGGTAATAAATGTGGTTTATATTCAAAGTCAGCCACAATTCATAACATCGCATAAAATAATTTATTATTTAATAACCTATGGCGTTGGTACATGGTCAATAGCATGTCAAGCTTGACGCCTAAGAGATTGAAAATCAATTCTATGCCACTTACAACAAGAATAGTGCAACGTTCAAGTATCGAGTTTCATGTGTCCTTCACTCTACGTCGAAGCTTCCCGAAAAATAACTCATTGATTGTAAGTGAAAATAAAAGGGTACCTATCTATAATCAAAGTGATTAAATGTGTGTAATGCTGGCACTTCACACGGCTATTTGTAATTGCGTATTTAATTTTTTTTTTGTACTATAATCTTGTAAACAAAGTAAAAACTGTTTCTTTCCCAAGAAATAAAAAAAAATAAAAATAAAAAATACTTGACAAATAATCACCATAAAATATGTAGATAGCATGTGTGACAAAGTATTTGCCTTGTGACGATGCGACCTCTTTCATCGTCATCCCACCTTTTTATCACCATTATCTCTGGTTCTTGGCCACCTATTTTGAAATTTCAAATTATTTTTAAATGCCTTTTTTTGTTCGTCACTTACTTTTATTCTTTCAATCGCCACTCTCTACTGAACTTCCGAAACGAGCACATGTGCTCGACTTCACACGAAATTTCTGACCAGTTACATCATGTAACCTAACTGCTTGTAAAGTATAATATTTGAAGAAAATACAAGCCCCTTTTGGGTAAGTTCCTTTTTTATCCGTTAATCAGTATCTAATTTAAGTAGGGAATGTTTTTTATACGATTGTACAAGTTTTTATATCATTACTATTTATATCGTTTTGTTACAGGTTTTACTACAGGCTTTACCTGTTTTTTCTTTTCTCTTTCTTTATTTCTACAATATAATTCATGTGAACCGAACCTTCTATTTAAAATACCCGGGGCGCCTCGTGACAGCCTTGATTACCTATTCGACAAATACAACAAACACCAAATTCGCGTTAGCGTACGCTGGTCGGTTTCTCGGTGCACATCAAAGGAGCCAAATCGGCAAATACGTAAGTATACGTCCAAACTATGGTCATAGTCATTATTTTAACCCCTTATTTGGCTCCGTGTGTAGACTAAAATATGCCCATATTGCGTCGCCTTGCTATTCTCAAACTCTATCTTAAAACACAAAGTTACTGAAATGCAAAAAACGGATTTTATATTCAAATTTGAAAACTTGCAGTTTTTCTCATCACATTTCCTTCATATTCACACACTGGCCTACTTTTACCTGCTTATTGCCTTACTTACTTACTAAAAGTTAAAAGTAGGTAACTTTCTACTACCTGGCTTTTACCATGTTTTTAAAGTAATGCATCCAAATTAACCCCCTCCATAAGAAATTTAAAATAAATATAATGTTTTCCCATCTCCTGAATAATCACTCTTTATAAGACACGAGTTTGAGAAAGTAAGGCATCGATTTGTCAGTGTTCGCATGTTTTGTCTGTACGTCAAACATTTTTCCAAGTACATCAAACACCCAATAGCGAATACAAGTAGCCATGTGAAGTGCCGCCATAAGGTTAACCAAATCACATTTTTGTTTCAGACCAATTTATCAAATGGCTAAAAACAATTGGGAAAATAAGTTCTCTACAATCAAAATTATTTCACAACATAACATAATAATAGACTTTTTATATAACAATTGTAGTTGATTTTTTGGGATTTCTTGCTCATTACTACGATCTCCGTGGTCGAGTTAGCACACCGGTTTTCATGGTGTCGCCATCTCTAAGGTTCCAGGTTCGATTCTCGGCCAGGTCAATGCAGAAAAACTAACGTATCTATATTGTCTTAGATCTGGTACCGTCGTCGTATCCGATTTCCAAAACACAAGTCGTTTAGTGACTTACTTTCGGATCAGAGCAACATCAATGTGATATTGTCTATAATATATATAAACTATAATAATAAATTATTTACATATTATATTATAAATAAATTATATATGTAGTTGAAAAGGAACAGTTCAGGAGTAATTAGAAGTAAAAAATCTTACTTTGAGCAAGAATATATTGGCAAAGATGTCTTCCATCTTGAGCCAATCCATGAGCGTCATCGAAGTGTCCGTCCAGATCCAGTCCATCAGCGTTCGCAATTCGAACACAAACGGCACCGCCATAAAACTGAAATTGTTTAAATCATATATGTTACAACGTTGCTATAGTTCCTTGATGTGGTTGGACCAAGTTATATCAGACAAAAGAAGAAATGATAGACGAATGCCCATACCTTATTAATTAATTTTATTAGAAAATTTTTCACTACTTTGTTATTATTATTGATACAAATAACGAAACAAACACAAAGAAAAATTCATTCCATCCAACTGAATTCCAACCAGCGCCTATTCAAGCACGTAAGAGCGATGTCACACGATGCGTTGTACCGCCTGAGCGGTGACGCAGTGTCTTATTACATAGCAGAAATTATAAAGTTTGTACACAATCTCGCCGATTACGAACCACATTTGCACAAAAATCATATGCCTTTCTGGGACCACATTTATATAACAAAACAAACAAGATAATTGGAATATATAAACTAAACGCTTATAAATGTTATCGCGCTCTTATAAGATGGCTCCTAACTTTGTCTTACAAAGGGACAGAAGACCATTAGGGCGTCGTTTCATATATAATATTTATTATGGTGTTCAATCCAAATCGCAGTTTTGGCAATGCTGACTTGTTGAATACAACACTTAATATATTATTATTATTAATACTTAAAATGTTTACAGTGGTATAATGATGCCATATGGACCCAAGAAATTAAATTTCATAGGAGTGTAAATGTACAATGCTTTTATTGTTTTTGAGATTCTAATTTCAAAGATTCAACTTATTACATGTTTGTATCTGTGGATTGTGAAGTGACATTTCAATATTTCTCGTTGGTGCTAGTAGTGTTAAAAATATCTTGTGTGAATTTTTTTCAATTCGTATTTCTGAGAGGTGGGAACCTGGTGGCCTGACGCACAGGCATTTTTATGCATACTTTAGGCATCAGTCTCCCACAAAATTATCCTTACTAAACAACGCACCGGCAGCGTCTGTGTGACATCGCTGTTACGACTATTTTGTATTTTGGTTAAACATTTGTTAACGGATTCGTTCCAAAATGGAACAGTAATGCTTGATGAATTACTATATAGACTAGCGCAGACCATGTTGTTAACAAAAATGGAAGTAAATTAATTTGCTACTCCGCGAACCCAGTGACGGTTAAATCATAGTCGAATAAAACTAGTAGGGTAACTCCGTACAAAATAACAAAGAGACTTATTTGTGTGCGAAAAACGCCGGGCGCCCTGTTTGGACACGCACACATTCGCGTAATAATGAAAATCACGTTTGGGACGACCGATTACCATACTTGTTCTTACTCTACTATGGTTGGATCGTTCAAAATAGTTTCTTCGACCAAGCGTTGAACAATCAACAATACTTGAGGTTGAATTGTAGAAAGGCGTAACGGAGTAGCAAATCAATTTATTTCCATTTTTTCCGTATTTTCAGATTTAGATTTCCGTAAATTAACGCCTGAATCTATTACTTTTTTAAAAACTTACTTTAGAATATAATCCAGAATCAACAACGATTATCTTATCTTTAAAGTCCAGATAATAATAATTATTATTATTATTTATGATACTAAGTGAAAGGACGAACAAGTCGTGCGCGTGGTTGTAAGCGACACACCTGTCCATAGAAGTTGCAGTGCCACTCAGAGCTTTAAATCGCAAAGATTTGTGGGGCATTGTCATTTCACTCTGAGACATAACTTTAAAACATAACTTTTAGAAGTTTTCCAAAGACGCGACGTTGACTCACCCTCTGAAGAGCACCATATTGACAAAACGGTAAGACTTGCAGAGGAAGTTTCCAATGATGCGGCGAGGGTAGCCGCAGCGAATTTGATACGCCGACAGGAGCAGATATATACACTTCACCATATACCACATCGGTGGTGGTAACAGGGTATTAAATGTCCTGAAAGAAGTCATTAGAGTCTGAATCATTTGTTCTATCGATAACAACAACTTTTACTTCAAAAGTGAATACTAGCGCCCACAACTCGGGTTGTCAGTGGCCCTCAGTTTTAATTTGTTCTATATTAGCTTTCAGAGGAGTCAAAGTCTTCTAGAATGTCATAAAAAATTACAAATTATTCGAATTAAGAGTTCCTAAGAAACTTTCTAGATAGTTTGCGTTTTCTGAATATCATCTTTATTGTAAATTATTTACATATTAATTGTACCTACTTATTTTACATTGTAGTATGAATGTATTATAATATAGGTAGTTTCCATGAATGATTAATATATTACATAACACATTCGTTATGACTGTTTGCTGTATTTGGAAAAATGTTTCATGTGCGATAAATATGCAGATATTGACAAATATGATCGTTTGCACTTGGAGTAAAAATAATTAATATGACCATAGCATGGACGTATAACTTGCGAAATTGCCTTTTGACACTTTTCATTGTCGTGTTTGCTGTATTTGTCGAACAAGGCAAATACTTTGACACACATACTGCCTACACATAGTACACCAATACACAGCAATGTTAAGTGCCACCATAACATTACAAAAATATCTCTTACATATTCGTTCAAAAGTGTTAAGGTTCGGTATCGTACCGTTTAATGTTACCTACATATGCGTGCAAAGATATCGTCTGCTTAAACTACATAACTGAAATTTTGCACAAAAAGCCACAAAATTGTATAGCTATGTTAAGAAAATCAGAATCTTTCTGGAGGTAAAACTCAATAATAAAAAAAGAATAAACTTTTGTTAAAATAAAGCTATAAATTACTTTTACCAGCACAGCCGTGTAATTTAGAGGCTTTATGTGAAAAATGTCACTTGTCGTCATCTTAGAGTGAATACATCGCATGTAATTTCTATGTAATTTTTCAAGGCAATAAAAATTTGGTGTAAAATGTAGTAAACGCAATAATGTTTGTAGTTAAATTTAAATTTGTTAAAAGTATTTCGATGCTATATTACTTTGACAATATATAATTGAGCAAGAAGTTTGTAAGTTCTTCTCCAACATACAATAAGAAGACGTTAAGTGGTTTTATTATTAAGCAGGCGATGTATAGCTTATAACCAAGTCTCACCTCTCAGTGATGAAAGGTAGTACGAAGAACATCCAAATATGCACGCCGATAATAAGCGCGTATTGGAACAGTATCTTTCCGAGCATGAACTTTCGCAAGTACAACGCTCGGTCGATGACGATTAGCGCGAATTGGAGAATCAGCATCACGAGAAACGGGATCGGCACTTTATTCTCTTCTAGATAGGCTTGAACGCCGCCATCGCCTTGGTGAGTCTGTTTACATTTTGTTTTGTAAGAATCTATGTACGAAGGCGTAAGTCGAAATTGGAAAAGTATAGCGTCAAAGTATATCTACGGACCTACACGTTCTATAAAAAATAAAATATATTATAAAACTGATAACAATGATCAATAAATTGGTATTCAAATACAAGAGATAAACAAAATTTAAAAATTATTAAAAAATATGTACAGTCGACTTTATACTCCTTATTTTTTGAAGTCAGTTAAATACTTACTCCAAAAGCAGCAAATCCGAATATAACGACGAGGAAATTGAAGAAGTCACACAGGAACATGTACGCGTAGATGTCAGCAGTGACCCGCGCCCCCGGCGCCAACATGCACATGAAGAAATTCTGCGTGGGTTGAAGATACCTCTTCAGCCTGTGGTGCAGAGAATCATTAAATAAATACTACTATCATCACGATGAACCATTACATAGTTAGTAGCAGTAGAGCTCCTTGTGAAAGAGTTCGTCCAGGGTAGTACTGTCACCTTACCTGTTTCTGCCGCCAAGCAGTAATGTCAGCATTACTATGTTCCGGTTTTGAAGGAAAGGGTGCTATTGAAATTACAGGCACATGGGACTTGTCAACTTATGTCTCAGGGTGACGGGCGCAGTGGTAGCGCCCCTCAGATCTTTGTAATTTAAAGCTCTGAGAGGCACTGTAACTGGTATAGACGTGTAACTTACCATCGGTGCACGACTTTTTCGTCCCGTCACTTGATATTATATATATAAAAATAATATACAGGGTTATTTGTAAAATACTTACAACCTCGATGGACTTTGTTGGTAATGTTACCAACTACTTTTTTCCCATGACTTTTAACAATTCGTCAGATTTTACTTTCGTACAAAAATAAAAATACTTAAAGAGATCGCTCTAAATGGTGATAATTTTGTGTGGTAACAAACATTACGCTCTGATGTCGATCGGTAACAAAAGAAAGCGCTAGTGTAAATACCAGTACGATATACTACGTACGTACAGTACGTTATACTTACAATTATATTTTCCTCAGTGGTCGGAATTTGGGTGCAAATAGTGCAATTATAAATAATGTTGGGAAGCAATGCCCGTTTACTTCGCTTGCGTCGAGAGCAATTCAAGCTCTTTAGAGGCGTCGCGGGCGGTGCTGGTGCACCCTAAGACCCCACTCCTGTGTGCGCCGCACATTTTGCACCATGCACAGGTAAAGTGTTGGCGCCAGTATTTCACAAATAACCCTGTATAGGGGCTACCTATATCCCACTTTCAGTTGTATACTGTCATCAAAATGTAGCCATCACTCAGAAAACTTTCTTCAGAATTGGTCGTCAGTTCTGCGACTGATGTTGTCTGTTCATTACCATTTCAACTTGCTAATCCATTGACTTTAAGGGCGCGTTCAAATTAGCTGCTGTTAGATTCGCTGCAACAGAGCGGCAGCCGCGCGACAGTCGCGCTGCAGTCACGCTCGGTTGCAGTCACGGGTAGTGACTAGTGAGGTACATGTCAATTTTTCAAATTAGCAATTTGGACGAAAATCGAATTAAAGAATTTATAGAGAATGTAAAACAACACCCTGCAATATGGGATAGCAGTTTCGCCAGTTATTCCAATCGACTTGATAAAAAAGGCATGGGAAAATATGTCTAAAATTTATTGACAATTTTGAAACTGACTACAACAAATTGCAGGTGAGTCATTTTTAATACCTATATGTGAAGTGTATGCCCAAGAACTAGGTAAAAATAGTGTTTCTTCGTCAGAATCCATCACGTAACTGAGTCGAAAGATAAAAACATCACTAAAAATTTAAACAGCGCGGCCGCCGCGCGGATGCAGCGCTTCTAACAGCGGCTAATTTGAACGCGTCCTAATTCTTGTAATAAAAACATAGATGCTTAATTATTAATATAAAGATCGAACATTTAAAACATTCCTTCGATCCGGCTGGATTCATACCAAAGTCTTCTAGGAAACCGCGCCAGACACTATGCCAACTAAGCAACGGAACGAACCAGCGAACCTTACGAATTTTTCTATGTGCTTGTTACAGAGCCTTGTTTTTGGTTTTTAATGACTTTTTTGCGGTAGCGTCATCTGTGAGAAATCTATTTCTTCACTGAGCCAGATACCTTAACAGCTACCAGCAGCTGACTAGAAATGTCGCTTTAATAATTGTAATAAAGTTATTTTTTATTGAATGTCAGTGTTTCACCACCATTACATTCAATTATGTTTTTGTAAAATTACTCTCACCAGTTTGTTATTAATACAAAGATCGAACACTTAGAAAAAATCCTTCGATCCGCTTAAACTTTAATTACTACAGCCCACAGGTGGTAGTTGTATCCACATTTGATCAAGCGTCATCATCAGTTTTCATCCATATGTTTGCCAATTTTCAAAGATTGCAAAAAAACACTTACGAAAGCCATATAACTCGAGGATAGTTATCGTACGTATCTTCTAATGTTGTTGTCACTGCGATTATTGGTTCTTGATCGTCGTCGACTCTGTATAAAGAGCGAATATATAGTTGAATTAACTAAGCCGATGTGAATAATACATGTGTTGATAAATAGATATAATAATAATAATACCGCACACACTCATAGCCCCGCACTAGGGATACCCTGTATCGCGGGCGCCATGGACCCACACATAAACAACCACAAATTGCATCCAAACTCGCGAGAGAAATAAAAGTAGGCCATATAAATATTTCTCTCGATCCGGGAATCGAACCCGGAACCTCTTGCGTGACAGTTCAGCATGGTAACCGTTCGTCCATGGAGGCAGTTAATATATAGATTGATGATAGATACACGGACGCAGTAGGAACATTATCTCGATTTGAGATTTGATGAAAAAAGGACAGCTAGTTTTTGTTTTAGTTTATATTGCATTATGTACAGGGTCAAACCACGTGTAACGTATGTATACATATACCTATAATATAAAAATGATAATTCAATTCTAAGCTGCTTATATAAAAATGGTCCAAAAGTACAAAGTATCAAACTTGTATGCTCTTGACTAGTGTTGTTAAAAAACCGTTTTTTTTTCTGAGGTGAAAAAAAAACAATGAAAAAAATACATGAAAAGCATTGTAAGTCAATGATGAAAAGAAACCGTTTTTTTCCTGGAGTACGTTTTTTTTCTAAAAGTATGAAAATAAAAATATGACAATTGTATTTTTTACTACATTTCATCTTTTGTTGTTAATGGGCAACGCCCATAATGTCGATGATTTATATGGACGACAACACATCGAGCGCGAGCGCGTGCGGAATTAGACCCACCGAGCGCCCGACCCGACACGCGCTCGACTCGCACCCTCACTCTGTGTGTTTCACGCTTAAATACCAGACAACCACACCAACTGATCCCAAACTGAGGAACTAAGTAGTGACTTAGTAAAGAGTACCAGACCAGAATTAATTAAGAAAAGTTGATTTTCCAAAGTGATCCTGCCGGCACTCGAACCCGGGACCTCCTCATCTAGCGTCCACAGTGCCAACCATTGAGCCACCAACGTCGTTAATTCGTAATCCCTTACACAGGAAATATTTTAAAGCGCCATCAATAAACACAACATTGAACTATAATTGAAGCCGTGCACAACCACTTTTAGTATAATTTAAATATTGTAGAAAAGATATTGAATTATTACATTTACACCGCTCTTGCGCTGACAGCCTTAATTATAGTTGTCCGTTGTCACTAAATCGTCGACAAAGAACCAGCTATTAGGACAAGCTGTATGCAGCAGTCATTCCTACGTATCGCATCAAATCTCGTTAACTCAACTCCCTGATTAAAATACGAAAAATGCCTAAAGTGAGTGAACTAATATCAGGGTTCCGAATTATTATTACAATTATCCATGCTGAATCATAGTTTTGTCTCTTTAATTTTTGGCAAGAAAAATATTTGGGAAAACTATTTGGTTAGTGACTTTTTTTGAGATTGATATTTGACACGTTTGAATACGTCTGATACAATGACCCTGCATGCTTATGCGGGCCTATGGGGATCTAAACCATATCTTTTTTTCCTGTCCCTCAAATGACCACGATACTTTCATATCCGAACTCTTGGAAATCAGTATCCCATTCCCACCTCCATAACCTCCATATATTGTATTCATGTAACAAAGATGTTTATAATATAGTGACCTTATTAATCGAAAATAATAATATTAAGCTTTAATATGTATATACCTTAATAGCTACTCTACCTGCCATATCCTTTTTCATTCCATTTCCGTACCCCTTTCATAATCTGTAAATCTGCTTTCCCAACCCTTTCATTGGCTAAACGCGAAGGCAAAGGTATTAATATTAAAAAAAAGGCATGGCACAACATTGCTTGCAGTATACTATAAATTTTCTAGGATGATCCCTGTGACACTTCGTCATAGGAATGAGGTAAAGTCGATAGATTTTTGGTTTAATTCATTTTTGAAACAAAGGTTCTCTCATATATAATATTACACCTTGTATATAATATTACGGTTAAAAAAAATTGAGTTTTTAAAATAATTAATTCCTATGAACTGTGTAAAATAATATTTATTTTATTTTTGATATCCGATACGATATTTCTATGGAGTAGGTACCGGAGAAGAAACAAATTAATTGTAAATGCAGTCTTTGTTTATGATTCAGTAGCCATCCCCAGTGATAGGTGAACAATAATAATTGCATATACAACCAATTATAGCGTCCTAAAATCGATGAAATTGTTCAAGAACACTTTTGACTTAGATCTTGACATGTACACACATATGTGTCAATTTAATTAATTACGAGCGCTGACAGCTTGTATGTGCCACGTATTTTTTATTGTTCCGTGCTATGTTTATAGTGATCGCGAGAAACAACCCCTCTACCCCTGGACCCCTCCTACCTGTTGCATAGATGTACGAAGTGTTTTCTATTGCATTGAAGGCATAAAATACACAACTACATTCAAATGCCATTTCAATTGATATTTTAAAAACAACTCATAATGTAGATTAAAAACATTAATATCATATAACTAATTACCTAATAGATTAAACTCGTGTACGCACTATATTTATTCATTAAATTCTCGAAAACTTTTTATCGATATACCTCATGTCTAGCAAATGCAGTCTAATGAAGTAACCTTTGTTCGTTGTCGTAAAGATAAATTAATTTTGAAAAAAAAAAATAGCATCTCAGCTCATTTCTCACTAATTTGGTGTTACTTTTACTTTAATTTTATGTATTTGCTTAGACTTTTAAAAATAGTTTATAAAATACGTAAATTAGTGGACGTTACAAGGTTATATTATGTAGAATTTTGTGAAGTGTCACAGGGATCACCCTAGAAAATTTGTAGTGTAGCATATTGTAGTTCCAAAAATTTTACAAATATTCAGGTATATTTACCAAGATAATTATCGGACCCTGTCTAAAATAATCAGGGAAGTATTGCTACCTTACATATTTCCGCCGCCAAGCAGTAATGTCAGCATTACTGCGTTCCAGTTTTGAAGGGTAAGGGTGCTGGTGAAATTACAGGCGTATGGAGACATAAGTCTCAGGGTGACGGGCGCAGTGGCAGTGCCCCTCAGATCTTTGCGATTTACAGCTCTGAGTGGCACTGCTGCTGTGGAGCTGCACTGTTATGGACAGTCGCGTAGCTTACCTTCAGGCGCACGACTTGTTCGTCCCGTCACTTGATATCATAAAAAGAACACAATATACTATTCAATGTAGCAAAGTTGAACACTTACTCGTAATGATCATCGTCAGTTTCTACGGACTTGGATGGTTCTCCGTCTTTATTTTCGTTTGGGCCATCCTTTTTTCTCATATTTCCTTTGACGTCTTGCAATCCGCTACCACTGGGTATCTCGACGTTATTAGACCTAACACCTGATTTACTGTGTGGTCGGCTACTTGATGGCGTTTCGTTGTCCACGTCGCCAGTATCCTCGTCCCTAGAATATTTTTTATAATATCAAGTGATAGTACGAACAATAATTACCACACATTAAGCCTTTTTAAGCTTTTACAAGACGAAAACTTCGACAAAGTAGCGAAGAAGGTACAATTAGTGAAGAAGTAATCAAAGTAGGTAAAGTCAGAGTCAGAGAGAAGTCGATATTGTACTTAGTAAGGAATTGAATATCGGAATATTGGGATCTCGAACTACTGGGATTCCGCACTAATTTTGCGGGATTGATTACGATCTCGAACTATTGGGATTCCGCACCAATTTTGCGGGATTGATCCCGCACGTAAAATGAGCGGGATCTCGCGGTATATGCGGCATAGCGCATAAGAAGATGAAATGTGTTGATCGGCGCGCTTGAATCGCGTTAACGCGTGTCGTCAGCGTAAAAAAATACGCCGTGTGCATAGGCTCTTATGATTATGTATATTAACTTTGCAAGAGTTGATGTTGTGTGGCTGTAGTGTTTGAAGGTGGAAAATTCACAGATAGTGAAATGTAGCTTAAGTAAATCGATCTTTAAAACGATAGAACATTAAAGACTTGTATGTGCATTTACCGACAAAATATAAAATTTGTGCCAAATCTAAATATTTGGAAGATTTATTTATCAACCTATTT
Source organism: Hyposmocoma kahamanoa (assembly GCF_003589595.1). NCBI lineage: Eukaryota > Metazoa > Arthropoda > Insecta > Lepidoptera > Cosmopterigidae > Hyposmocoma > Hyposmocoma kahamanoa. The sequence continues at coordinate 15,377,226 of NW_020653337.1, forward strand.
AGGTATTAGAGGTAGAAACCTTGTAGTTCAGCTAAGGAAAGTACTATTATGATATGTGTGGACTAAAAGGTTCATATCTTCAGTTTACCTATGAAGCACAATAACAGTTATTCCCAGGGTGGAAGGTCTCCGCGTAGACCAAAGACAAGCCAGCCTCGCCCGCGCGCGTCAGGGATGCTCATTTAAGTTAAAACGTAAAAGCTAAATAAATAGAGCGTACTTTGCCATGACAGTTAGATGCACGCGGTCGCTGCGCGGCGTGACCACGATGAAGTTCGTGTCGAATAAATGCGCCCTGAGAGTTTGTAAGATCAGGAGCATTAGCGGACGAAACTATCAATACTTTAACTTTTTGCGCAGTCAGGTACTTCCAAAATAATACTTAAATTTACCTTATTGTGATTGATCTCAATAAAGAACTTAATAATATCCTTTCTTACTTTGAATTTTAGCCCTTCACAAACTTGTAGTTTGATGACATGCCTTTTTTCTCGAAGTCTTTCAGCCTTCTGCGGGATCCAGAAAATGCCCGGATCCCGTGGGATCAGAAAATTTCAATCCTGCAAATACCGGGACTGAGACTATCCTACGGGATTCAAATTCTTTTTTAATATTATCTACTTCTATAAAATACAAAGGTTAATTTTGATTAGTACCTATACATACGCTGTCACGGGATTGTTAAAAACCGTGATCAAGTGTCACTAATTTTATCTAGATATAATGAGTAAACTAAATGTATTAATCAATAATAAAAACTAACTATAAAACTAGTTATTACCAACGATGCTACTTACGTATTCATTACAGAATGAGCTCTAACTAAAACCGTATTTGCACATTGATGTTGCTTTTAGATTTATTTAATAAAGTATGTATTTAAAATCTATCAGCTTAGTGCTAGTGTATACTATGAAAATTCTAGCAGATAACGATGAAAAAAGTAAAAATGAATGTACTTGATCACTAACAAAGAGAACATAACATATCATACATTTGAATATATTCGTGGAGCATGTTCATTTCCGATCGGTGATGTAGGCGGTGACGTATACGCGCAAAAGTGCACAATGGGTCCGTAATGCAGGAGTTGCACAGTTCACTCGAGCCGTCTGACGATGATTGCCGCAATTGCAGGGTCGAACTCCGCAGTTGAACGGATGGGTATGACCGGCGTGCAGGCCAATGACGCGGATCCGTGGCAATGCGCCGCAGTTGTGTGGACAAATGCCACCGGGTATAAGGCAACCGTGGCGATCGTTCCTGCAGCCGCTGCTGCACCAGACGTATCACTTGCGGGTCGGAGCGCGTCGTGTTCAGCTCGTGTATAGCCGCGACGATCGTCATCGCCACGTGGTACAGGCGGTCCACGAGCGGGTGACGACTGTCTGATCCGTACACTACACATTGAACTATCTGTTCTGCCATAACTCTATCCAATTTTAACTATAGAATTTTGTCGCTTCAGGAAAACACCGCTAAAGTAAAAAAATTGCGATTTTTATTTTTAAACGTTAGGTACATTAAAATTAAACCGTCAATATCAATAATAGAATACCAACAAGGCCGATATAAACGCCCGTGCGTTTCGGGCCTTTTCAAATTAAAAAAAGTATACCAACACATACAATTAATTTGTTATTCATAAATAGAGCACCTACAAATAACAATAACTTAAAAAATATATAATATTTAAATTACTCAGTATTTTCGTTTACTTTTACAATTTCTCGAAATGACTTAAGCGGTGTTGTTTGCCAAGCGATGCTTTGTCGAATTCTCTACCCTACAGGGACACCGAGAACTTATACAAATGTGGATAATGTGTTTATAGCAGGATAGGAATATAACATGTCTCAGTTCACCTTGAACTAGTTGAAGGTTTTAATGAGATGTGAGCAGAAAAAGAAATTTAAAAACAAACTTGATTACAATGGTTATTTTGTGTAAAGAGTCAAAGAATGTAAGGCGTAGTTATAAAAAAAAATAGCACACTCACGGTCCACTGCGGTCGTTCAGTTTGATGTACTTCTTGCCAACCTCAGCTCTGCGGCCAACGACTAAGTTTTGTATATCATCGGGTTGTAAATCGTATTCCTTATCTACACGTAATTCGATGTCAGGAGACGTTTCTTTCCATAGGCCCAGAGATTTTAGCATGAACCTGAATAATATGTGAAAATAATGTGAAAAATTTCAGGACACAAATTAAAGAGACTATAAAATTTAATTGACGATAGACATTGTGTTCCTTGATTCGTGACGGAATTTTATTATTTATTGTACAGAAAAAACAAAAGCATATTAAGTAACGAGGAAAACACAAACAAAAGGTCAGCTTATTTCTAACAGAAATTTCTTTCTGCAGACCGAAATACAGGAGACAATAATTACAATAACGGGTTTACGTGCACAACAAAACAAAAATTATGTAATAATAAAAAAAACAATATCAAAAACATTAATTATTAAAACTATATAAATACTTAGGTATATACATGTTTCGTACTATAATATCTACAAAATGGATGGAACTGCCGTTAAATAGTGCTTCTTAACTCTCATTTTGAAAATTGCTATGGATTTACTATCATGAACAGTAATGGGAAGTGCATTCCAAAGTCTGAGCGCATGAACAGTGAAGGAGTGAGAATAAAAACCGGAATTGAAGGATGGAGAAGATAACTGGGACATAACGTGAGAGTAACAAGACTTATCCTGAGACCTGAGATAGCTGAATCGGTTTTTCAGATACCCAGAGAGGAGACATACGGTTGTGCAGAATATTATAGAGAATGAAAACAGTATGAACATTCCTGCGGAGTTGAATGGGAAGCCAGTGACTATTCAGTCAAAGGTGTGTTCCTTATTTAAATACGTTGCGTGAAAAATATCCTACGCTAAAACAGAGATCATACAGTGTAAGAGGCGCTAAAGCATCTTTGGAATGGTCTAGGCCGTTGCGAAGAAAACCTAGCAGATAGAATGCGTATCTGTGCGGTCTACCCATTCGACGATACAGTACATGACGAATTTCTTTCAGTGCCCGAAAAGTAGTCGGGAGTTAAAATCCACAAGTGGCTTCAGAAGTAACTGCTGCGTCTTTTTTGGGTCGCCTGTGCTCGAGTTGCACGATAAGACGTTACAATAATATCTCATATAAAAAAGCACTCTGAGCGGCACTGCAACTGTTATGGATAGACTCTCGTTTAGCACCAGGCTCACGACTTGTTCGTCTCGTCAGTTGTACATATTTTCATTGAGTTTGTTGTAGTTTGAATGTAAGCTTTATTAGAATTGTTATCACATTTAGGAAGTTAGTAGCATTAGAGCTCCTTGTGAAAGAGTTCGTCCAGAGTAGTACTGCCACCTTACCCATTTCTGCCGCCCAGCACATTACTGCTCCGGTTTTGAAGGGTAACAGTGCTGGTGAAATTACACGCACATGGGACTTGCCAACTTATGTCTCAGGGAGACGTGCGCAGTGGTAGTGCCCCTCAGATCTTTGCAAATTAAAGCTCTGAGTGGCACTGCAACTGTTATGGTCAGGCGGGTAGCTTCCACCATCAGGCGCACGACTTTTTCGTCTCGTCACTTGATGTTATAAAAAGAAATTAAAATATCTTTTCGGATGTAAATTGCGTATATTTGTTTTTTCAAAGAAAGCAACGTTTTGGGCTCTAGGCCCATGGTCACGGCTGACTGCGATTCAGAATTTCGAAGAATTTCCTATGAAACAAGTTATTAGGTTTCCTAAAAATAAGAACGTGTTATCTCATTTTCTAAGGGATTTTGAAACATAAGGACATTTATGCGTTCTCGTTCTTTGTAATGTATTTTGTCTGAACACTTGACTCAAAGAAAGATCTCGTCGGTTTTTTTTTCTTGTCATATCAATGGCATACACTACAGTGTTTGTGGTGCACGAAAGGTGCTTCAGTTTACGGCAAATGCTTTCACCACAATGGCAAGAATTATCTCATTGGTCAATGTGAAGGATTGATAATCATCATACATCCTTTTAGGAAAGGCCATCTGCGATAAGACTTCAATCCGATACCCTATTCCGCCTCATGGGATTTGGAACTGGACGGCAAAATTCAAAGGTCGCAGAATTTATCTGACAGGTCGCAATAAGTGATTGGTACGGAATAAACTGGTTATTTCTGTAATTCGACGTAGCACCTATTTTGCTTGGAATCCTCACCGCTCAGCTTGTAACGGATAATTAATTTTCCATACCTATGAAGGAAAATGATAAGCAGCAATAGCAGATCATAAAGCGCATAATTAGACTTCCTCTCGATGCCGATGATTCGCGGAGCAGTGAAGGGCATGTTTGCCGGAATCACTTTCTGGTTCCACGGTAGGATCTCGAATTGGAACATGCTCTTTATTAGGACGATTACCTGCAATACACAGACAATTGCATTTATTTAACATAATACATGTCGCGGTTACATGTTTTTCATGTGCTGACATAAACGATTGACGAAAAATGGATTATAGATATTATATTCGCATATAATATATATAATCCATTGAACATCATGATATTTTACCACCATGACATCCATATATTTGTGGCTTTGGCATAGCAATAAACACTGGTTTCATACCAATTCGGACCGACGGAATTTTTCTCTATGTTGTTCGACCTTTATATCAATAATATATGAAAAGAAAATACATGAATATCATGGTAGTAAAACATGATTTTCAATAAACAAATTAATACAGTGTGACACCTCTCGTTAACTTCTGGTAGCTGTAAAAGTACTCAACTGAGTGAAGAAAGTACACGAGTTTCTCACAGGTGGCGCTGACGGCAAAAAAGCCGTCTAAAGCTATTATAGTACAAAAATCTGTAAGAAACGCATAGATAATCATAAAAGAATCTTACCTCAGTATAGGCAATAAGAGTGACCCAGAAAGTTTTCGAAGGCCGCGGTATCGTAAGTGTTCCCCATAAGAACACCATTAATGGTAGAGGAATTGACAGGATAGTAGCGGATTGTATCTGAAATAAATACAGTAAATTATTATTTCGATTCGAATTCTGGATTCTATTTTAGTCAAGAATAAACAAATTTATTAATTAAAGAACGCGAACTAGAGCTCATTACTTGCCCATACGTTTTTTAGTGCATTGTGATAAAGCGCAAGGTGGTGCTAGGTCACAATTAAGCAAATTTATGTGGCCAGAATATAGCCCCGTACAAGATAGTGTTGTATTTCTCGTATAACCTTCCTAATTTAATAATAATGACATTTCTATCTGTACGACGGAATATTACGGCCACAATACATATGCGTCTTATAGTTGTGAGCCAGGACAGCATCTCCGTAACAGGCAGATGTAAGGTAACTAGCATATTCCTGCTTTTGAAGAATAGTGATACAAATCGAAATAGTTCCGTTGATTAAAACAATACGTCTACAATTATCAACTGCACAAGTCGTTGGCTATGAGCGACAGAACCGACCTAGTTTTTTAAATCATCGTCCCGGTGTATTAGGTTTTTTTTTGAGATAGGCCAGTATTTTAGATAGTTATAGATATGTAGCTAATGCGTAGAAGGCTTGTTAGTAGCAGATTTATTAAGTACAGGCATACCAGTTCCATATCGATACCTCCAATTAATACTACGCCAACTTAATTTTGGGTCAATTTCTGTTATTAATGTAAACAGCTTTATTTATTTACTATATTGTACACACCGAATTTCGTGAAAAAAAAACAAAATTCGAAAAAAAGAACAAAAGAACACATTTTGTGAAATAATAAACAAAATAAAAACAGAAAATGACCAATGGCCGCGTAGTGTTCATTGGAGGTATAGATATATTAAGAGAATGTTTAAAGACGATTAACTAGTGTACTCATGTAAGTTCGAATAATAAATTAAAGAACAGCTAAGTAAGTACAAATAAAAACTCACTGACCTGATTTATAAAGACCATAATATAGCAGACGATATCTGTATGCGCGAGAACTGCGAACCAAATGGCGTAGACAAGGTGAATTATGACCGACTTCTGCTGCTTGAACATCGAGTCGTCTTGTTCTTCTAACACTGTCACGTCTTTGCTGTAAGGCATTTATTATTGTGAATACACCTTTATGATGTAATGCGAAATCATTCGCTTTCACATGTCATTATTTATGATTTTATAAATAAAAACAAGAGAAATATGTGAATAAACTGCTGAACTCTTTTTGAGGATGCGTTAATGTGAATAACAACACTTTTAAAATCACGCTAATTATTTTTCTTCTTCCCATATCATCATCCTCATCATCATCATCAACCCATTTATACGCCTCACAGACTAAATAGTCGATTAAGCATGCAACCATACCTTTCCTTGTACATTAAAAAAATACACCATGTTTTTTCACTGCCTACAAAAATATTCTGTTAAGTTCATGCAAAATATTGACCAATTTATTAAGCTTATTGTCATGTGTAGCCAATGATTTTTGTGTAACAAACAACAATTTTTGTGTTCTCAATTTGGTAAGAAATTAGCATTGAAGTTTTAGCACCATTTCTCTTATCATAAATAGTTCACAATATACATGCGAGATCTTAATCTTAAAAGTAAACTTAAAGACTTAAGTCATACACTGGGAGCAAATCATGTAGAAAAAAACGGCTTTTACTTTGCCCAAAATTCGCAAGTATCTCGACACATCCGTAGAATAAAGGTCTATGTGCAAGGCTACTTATTCTCAGGACATAGTACATTTCGTTCGTTCTTCTTCGCTGTGAATGTCAGATCGACTATTGTTCAATTTTATAATTTCCAAAACGAAACAAGATATATAAATTCTCAAAACACCTTTACGTAGGCCTTAGTTTGAATAATGAAATTATTATGTATCGTACTTATTCTCTTTTCGCTATATAATCACATTGGACTCTGTTCTTCGGATGAATCGATCTTAACTTGTCGTTTGGTTGGCTAATTCTGCCGTGGGGTTTTTGCTGTATTTGTCCCTAGCCTAGGTAATACCATATGCAATATTAACTATACATGTACTTACGTGTCCAATGGTCATATTTATTATCAATATAGAATAAGACGAAAAAAGCTGCAACGACGTGCCATAGAAACGAGTAAGAAAGATACGAGGAGTGATATTGAAAAATTCGTTACATAGCGAAGCCCATCGCAAGCGACGACATTTATTGAACAGAACTTATACTGACGTTTATTATATTATTATGATAATCGAGATTGTTTTCTGTACATAAAATAACGATTTGATAATTGTAACTGAATATTGCGTAAATTGGTTCAGGTTTCCACTGGATAACATCATAATTATAATAATACTGACACAAATATATTCCGTGTTATCTTAGAGGCTATGCACACGGCGTAGAGATTTTTTACGGATGGACGATGCGCAGATGACGCGCGTTAACGCGATACAGTCGCAGCCAGTAACTTAGTAACGTATGCAATACGTTCATGATGAGCTTTTATGGTGCAGTAAACGCGCGTTAAACGTCGCCAGCACATAAAAAATACGCCATGTACATGCTATGTACATAGGCTTTTAGTAGCAACATTTGTTTGTCAGGCAGGTATAAGTTCTGTTCGAGTCAAATCACTACACCTTTCGGTAGACTCCATACTAAACGCGCTTTCGTGTTCGGAGGTGTCATCGTCATCATCTGAGATTGTATCCGAGGACGGCGAGTGGCCGGAGTGACGACGTGATGGCGGCGATTCGTCCAGCCCGCGCTCCATGCTTGGCGCCAAGATGCGGATCTCCGGCACACTTATTTCGCTTAACTTACGGCTGCAAACATCGTGCAACTGTCACTTTGTTTCGTAGCCAATATTGCACCTGAACCGTAAGCCTAGCCCAATAATATTTAATATTAGTGTCGTCAATGCGCATTGCGTTAAGCTTCTAACTACACCAATTATAATTTTTTTGTTAATTCATTACGTTTTCTCATAATATGGACAAACAATGAATAAATTAACACACATGACAATGATTGCTACTTCTACGTAGGTTGGAATTCTCTAAAACAAAAGTGTTTATTTAACCATGCGCTAACTATTTCACGCTATAATTTAACCAAGAAACTAAAGCTTGTTGATTGAGTGGTACTATAACGTTTACTATAGTGTGATCGTATAGTAGCTAACGGCGAAGGAAGGACCAATCTTATCGCTGAGTTCTGTCACTCTGGCGTTAGCAGTAGTATTTTAATTTTTTACATTTCATTCATTGAAGAATTATACGAAATTGTCAAAGCCAATGTTAAAAACAAGTCCGTCAGGGGTCACCGAATAGATACCTACAACTGTTTCTCTTGGCATATCAAAATTGTGACAGTTTAATGATAGAGTGGAACGCAAAAGTTGATGTCTCCCCCCGTCGCGCTCTACCTAAGACGCAGACTAGCTTATCGTGGTATGTCACGGTCTTGTTTTCATACAAAAGTTTTAACAAGAATGTCTCCAAACATTAGTATTAATATGGACAAATGACTCAAAAAGACTGCTAATCTTTATACTACAGAACGTAACTATATCTAGATGGCTGTGATCAATAGCCTAGAAGTGGTTTATATTAAGATTATTGCGAATATCAGGAACCGCATCCGCATCCGCGGATAATCTTCGTAAGTTAAAATATCAGCATCCGCATTCATCGACGCTGATATTCATTGCGGATGTTCGGGTCATGACATGACCTAAAAGGCATGCTTTACAAACCTTCCAGAAACAGACGCCGTCCGTTTCAGTGAGCCGAAAAAGCAGCTCAGTTTTTGTTTGTAAATTTTTAACATAAAACTATGATGAAATTCCACAACGATCATGCTAGTAATCAATCTTGTTTTGATTCTTTTGTTAATAAATGTCATAAAATTATTGAAATAATATTTTATTACAATAACAAAGAAAATAGAAAGCTTTTTCATGTATATGTTCAATAAGGATGTACATATTTCAAGTTTTTCTAAATACCTAAAATCAGCATCCGCGTCAACTTCCGCTGATGTTAAGATCAAACTACCAGCGGTTGCTGATGTGTAGAAAACCTGCATCAGCAACAACCCTGGTTTATATTATGTAAACGGCAGTGGATATCAATTAATTCCTCTTTAATATGAAATTTCAGAAGTCAGTAGGGCTAGCACGACAGTGTGCGATTTGCGCGAGAGCGACATAAGTTACAAAAAGCGCCATTTAGTTGGTTTGTTTGTTATCACTAGAAATTAGTGTAGTTTTGATCAATTGCAGCTCGTCAGTGTAAAACAAATTAGTTACATTTTTTTATTAGTTTACATTACATTACAAAAAAACCAATTTCAAAAGTTCGTGGCATTACGTCTATTTCCCAAGTTTTATTGAAAACGGCTAACGGAAAGTGGTTGAAACCCAATAAATCTGATTTATCCCCTAATTTGCTACCCTTAAAAGTCAAATTTAAAGGGGCCCAATACCCTCTTTTTAACAAAAAAAATGTATCATCAAAATCGACACACCAATAGAAATAGCGCCGGAGTAATAGCTTAACTATAGATTTAGTATATAGGTACCCATAGATTGGCAACGCAAGTGAAAGAGCGTTAGTAATAATAATATAATAATAATAACGCACACACTCAACATAGCCCCGCACTAGGGAAACCCTGTGTCGCGGGTGCCATGGACACACACATAGACAACCACAAATTACACCCAAATTCACGAGAAATAAATGTAGGCCATACACATATTTCTCCCGGCCTGGGAATCGAACCCAGGACCTCTGCATGGCAGTCCGGCATGGTAACCGTTCGGCCACGGAGGCAGTTAAAGTTAGTATACACGTATGTTAGAGCGAGATGTGTAGACGAGACTTCATTATACGCTATGAGCCTGTATGAACCTAAGGTCAGCTGACAATGAAACAAATTTCGTTTATTTTTGAGAAATAATTGGTTTTAAAATGTGAAATAGTGTTAAACGGACGTTTATTAGTCATGGTAAAGTGTTCAGTGCCCGGATGTTACTCATCTAAAAAGGAAAACTCGCAGAATTGTACATTTCACATATAAGCACTATTTAAATTTTTAGCTGTCTAAAAGCACTACCACAAAAGTTCTTTACATAAATATATCTGTAAAATTATACCATTCAAGTGCATTAATAATCCAAATGTATACGAATTCAATTAAAAATTATATCTAATACGTGAATTTCTGAAATTCATAACCCCACTTTCATAGAGATTGACGCAATCGATAATATGTTATCGAGATGTCATTAACTGAAAAAAAGAAAGGCAAAGGCGTGGCTTGCTTAATATTATTGAACCAGAAATTTCTGGTTTTAGTACTTTATATTTAATTAATATTGCATTAGTGCATTATTTTTTGTCTACATTAAAACGAAAATTTCTTTTAATAGCGTAGTTGAAGGCGGCAGTTAGAGTGCGAAGCTCTTGCCTTTTGTGTTTAATTAATATCCGAGATAGGCTGGCATTGAGCGTTGGGAGTGCTTCCCTCGCCTGTCTACAAACCGTAAGAGTGGTCCATGTGTTATTATGTGAAGATTTTGTACCTTTGTGTATAGTTGTTCTGGACCATTGGTAGGGGAGTGACACTAGGGGTTCTGGTCCGACAGCGTCTGTCTCCGACCTTTTTCTGGCTAGTTCATTTTTCTGCTGCGTCATTGTCACGTGAGCCGCTGTGTCCTATAATCCACTGTAGAGTTACGTGGTTTTGTATACATACCTCCATGAGTGCTTGATGGCATTCATAAATGAGCCCTGAGTTTATGTCATAGCTGTTCAGTGCTTGAAGTACTGACATGATGTCGGAGAGTATTCGAATGGAGTGATTCTTTACTCTTCTCGCTATGACTGCTTCTGCCGCCAACTTGATGCCCATGCATTCAGCCTGGAATACTATGTTGTGGTCGCCAAGCGGCGTTGATATCCTGATATTGAGGAATTCTAAGAATACCCCAGTACCTGCTCCTGAATTTGTTTTCGATCCATCAGTGAAGACGCGGACCTCCCTGGGGTTCAGTCCTTCGTTGGGATCTTCAAACAGTTGTATCTTGTATTTTTTGTCAAAGATGTATTGTTTTTGGATTCTATCCACAGCCGCCTCCAGCAGCGGCGCCTCTTTCACAAAACAAAAACACAAAACAAACAGTCTTATAAAGAATTTCTGTACGAGGGATCCTTATGTGCTTCCAAAGGCCGGTTCTGTTTAGACGCACTGCTGCTGACGTCACGTCCTGTCTAATGAACAGTGGGAGCGGTCGCAGGTCCAGCATCGCTTCGAGGGCCGCCGTTGGAGTTGTCCTCATGCAGATAATCGTCGCTATGCAGGCTAGTCTTTACAATTTGTCCAGCTTGTCGGTTGCGTGTCGGTCGTCAGCTTGGTTCGTGGCCACCATACTATCGCGCCGTAGCTGATCATGGGTCTTATCACCGTTTTGTAGTGTTATCTTGAGTGAAAGTCCCCATTGTTTACCTACCATCCTATCGCACTGCCAGAAGGTGATAGTAGCTTTCTTAATTTTGTATTGAATCATTAATTAATTAGTTATTTACGTCTCGGCGTTTTGGGACAAGACATTTTGGTGAATACGACGAAGTGAAATGCCGGTGTAATATGTTAATCGATATTAAAGTTCAAATCAGTGGATGGCGCAACACTATTTATCTTGCACATTATACACACACAGATGTATTTTTGTTTTGGTCTCGTCTCCAATACTTCAGGGCCAATCTATGGATATACTAAATCTATGATCGTAACATACACACAAAAAAAATACAGTACAATTAAGAACCTCCTTCTTTTTTAAAGTCGGTAAAAAAGCTATTTGGTACTCGTCGCAACATCTGGTGTTCCAATAGGTACTAAATACTACATTACAGAAATATATACGTTATTTAATTTTAGTTTATATGCGACACACACGTCCGGTACTCACTCGGTTTTAGGGTCCACTGAAAATCAGCGTCACAGCCTTTTCCCGGCGCTGACATTAGCTGAGTAGATCCTTTTACATACGCCACAGCCGCACACATGACATCTACTAACTTCTAACTGTGTATTATTATGTTGTGGCGTTATGTAATTAATGGCTTCTATTCTATTCCAAATATCGGACTACGCCGTGTATCGCGATTAGCAGTCCTCTTGTATTAATGGTCCACGGTATTAACCAGGCCGTATTAGCACTTAGTAGAAACAGTAATGTACGAATGAGAACAAGACCGTGATACCTCATTTAAATGGTCTATAACAACAAATTAAATACAAACCCGAAATCCATAATGGGCACGAGAAGGTTGCCGTCATGATTATCCACATCTCTACTCGGTAGCATGCAAAAATAATATCAATACACTACTTACTAATTATCACTAGATCTAACTATGTACTGAACCAAACCGACACCAAACTGCGGTAAATATAAATAATTAGATAAGTAAATATTTTATTTCAATATTGTGTTTTTTTAAATTAGCTTGTCATTGTTCAACACAACTCGCGATTTGGCGCAATAGCAGGCCGGTCCCTTATACAGTTTCGAAGAACTTCTTGAGTACAACATTTTGTACTTACTTAAAAATAAACATCACTTTGTTAAAAATAGTTTTCACCTCACTAGCTCGGAAAGTCATTTTTTCTTATTAGAAATCTGTTAAGTAGGAAGTTTTTTGAAATTCGAACTTGTCGACACAATGTGATGCACCCAACCTTTTCTTTCGATGAAAAAAAAACGGATTTGTTATTATAGTTAACTGTTTTTCTTTCATCTACCATTTTCCTCGTTATAGTGAGGTGAAAAGTTGTGTGTTTCGCTCGGCAGCAAAGTTATTTTGCGTCTCGTGTCTTAAGCTCTCGCGTGAAACAACAACTTTGCAGCCTTGCATAAAAAATAACTATTAATTACTTTATTTATAGCAGTTGTCTTATCTGTAAAGTTATTGTCACCTCTTAAAGTAGGTCAACTAAAGCCTCTCTATGAATTTCATATTAAAGTATAGGTTTAATCTTAGAATAATAACGCATAGAATGATAGTTTCATAAAAAACGAACTATCACAAGTGAGGCAAAAATCAAATTCATGTAGGCGTAAGTAACTTGTATTTCCGCTCGTCGGCACGCACACAAATATACAAATAATGATGCCATGGAATAACATTTCCCTCAAAAGTGGGGAAATTGTATCTTACTTAACTCATCGTTAAGTTAGAGGTGCCTACAGATTTGCTCGATTTTGTCGATCGTTACTGTCGATCAGGTGCCTACAGATATGCTCGATTTTGTCGATCGTTACTGTTGATCGACAACGTCAAGTGACAGGAATTTTCAAAAATTTATTTTTGGTAATCCTTATGGAAATGGCATTTGATGGCATCTGAATACACGAAGGCGGACATGACTTTTCTCATTTCTAAATCCAAGATGGCGGACACGTCTTTTCAAATAAATGCAATATGGGAATCGTTTTCGAGGTATTCGAGGTGCTCATCACGAATATGGCATTTATTTCTAAATCCAAGATGGCGGACACGACTTTTGAAATAAATGCAATATGGGCATCATTTTCGAGGTATTTGGGGGTGCTCATTACGAATATGGCACTCATTTCTAAATCCAAGATGGCGGGCACGATTGTTCAAGTAATGGCAAGTTGGGGATCGTTTTCGAGGTATTTGGGGGTGCGCATTAGGAATATAGCACTTATTTCTAAATCCAAGATGGCGAATATGACTTTTCAAATAATAGTATAATACCACTACCTTATTCTTGGTCTGCCTCGTCATCGCTGGCCGTTCTCCAGCATTCACGAAGTGGCTGTACGAGCCCTCTCTTTCTGGGTGCATGTGACAGATGTGTCAGCCTAGTCTCATTTCGGTGTGGCAGTTCTTTTCTTAATATCGTTCTTTGTGATATACTATTCGAAAGCCGCGTAATATTCCGGATTCTATATATCTTTCTATCTCCGGATTCTACTGTTTGCACCTAATATTTGCTACCTCCCTTCGCTCTTTGGCAAACCTTGATTTTTGGACTGTGATTTTTGATCAGAGAGCATGTTTGCGTAACGTAGGTTAGGCTATTATAATCATATAATGTAAAATTCCTTTTTTAATTTTTACTACCTAAGCAAGACAAATCTTCTTTATAAGAGCTTTAGAGCCAATCTGATTATTTATCCTAAAGTGTCAAACGTAAACGTTACAAAATGGCGTGCTGGCTTAAAGCAGCAAGCTCAATTTCGGCACAATTTTATGAAGCCGTCAGTTCTATTATAGGTGCACAACAACAGAATAAAGCGCTTTAATGGCTGCCAATAAATCAGTAAAACTATACAAACCCCACTTAGCGCAAATTTTGAATAAAATGTATGCGTTTTATAACAGAAGAAATTTTTTTTTAAATTGTACCAGTGAAATATAAAGTTATTGACTGTTATTAAAATTATTGAAAGCAATTATTAGCCGTATTTATTTTGACAAAAATAAAAGTAATTTTACTGAAATTCACTGCGAGAAAATTAAATGTTAATACAAGGCGTCGTTGGCTGTTGTTTCCACCCAATAACGCGTAACCACCCTAAAGCTTTATAACCTTAATTCTTCTCAGCACATTAGCGGCGTCTAAATGACACAAGATAAACCCTTATATCGCTTTTAGTGATAATAAGCCCTATTAAAAGCGCGAGTAACCATTAGATTCTTGAATTAATCAATGTAAAGTCAAAAGTTGTATTTGTTTACGCTATTGCCATTTAAAAGTACTTTTGCAAGCTAAGGACGTATACGGAAGCCGTTATGCAACCTAAAACTGTTTATATAGAGTTCTTAAGCCGTTAATATAAATCAATTTAAAGAAAGAAAATGAGTTTTCATGTATTGGGTCGGTTGAGCTAGCATATGTTAAGTAAACAGTTTACATTTTCCGCAGTTTGGTATGATTTTTCAATCTAATGAATTATTCACACTAAACACAAAGAACCACTAAGGCCATCATGTTACACACACATAAGCACTCGCAGTACTCAAGCGACGAAGTCTTGTTTAATATAATACGAAATAATACAATTCGACATTAGTAAATATGCCTTACCGTGATAGGAGGGTTTCGGGCAGGGGTTCCCATCTCATTTGCGATCCTTCCCGAAGGCCTATGCCGAAACCTTCTTTCTCCTGTAAATACATGACTCAAGTCTTTCACTATCATATATCAAATCTTAAAAAAAAATGTTGTTGTACAACAGATATTACACTGACCTCTTCTAATATAAACCAAGTATCAGCATAACCAAACTATTTTACGAATTTACTTATTTGAAATGAAAGTAAAAAACCGAATTTTGGTGTTATAAAAATGGAACATAAACCATAAAGTAATCGCTGCTAGATTTTTCCATTGTATTGAATACGACCAATCTATTTTTAATATGAAACTGAAATAACATAAGCAAAATAATCACATAGCACAATATAGGTGAATGGAGAAAATAAAATTAATTAACATGATATTTAAAGGAAAAATTTTAAAAAGTTTAGGGAAGAGATAAATTTTAAAGATAATAGAGAACAGAAGGGAGAAAATTACTGGACGTAGTGAGTGACGAATTAGTGAGAGTTATAATTAAGGGAAAGATAGACGGTAAAAGAAAGAGAGGAAGATTAGAATGGTGTACAGTGAACAAATGAAGAACGTCAAAGTGAGCAGCTATAAAGAGGTCAATGAGTTGGATATGAACCGGGAAGAGTTGAGGAGGCTACACTAATAAGAACCTGGGCTTTAAATAGGACGATGACTGGATCAGAATATATAGAAATCGATTTTAAACATTTCTGCCTAAATAGGGACGTCCAGCAACGCTGCTTATAATGTAGCCACTTGACTGACCTTAAGTACTTTCTTCTCTAAAGTAAGCGTTCGGGAAACGTATCGGTAGTCGCGAGAGTGCCGCATGAGGTGCCGCGTCATCGTAACGAGGAAGCTTGATATGAATGCCCATACCGCTTCCATGATGTGATGCAGTTTGTCGAACCACGTCTCTTGCTCTGTCAAGCAGATAATAGTTTTTGAAATATCTCCTATGATAAATGTTTACAGTCGACAGAGTTGCTGCAGAGCAGAAGCAAATGATCAGTTGAACATACATTGCCGAACGATAGCAAAGTGGCACAATCAGAAATACTCCGCGCTCCGCTAAGATTTTTTAAATTAACGCGAATTCATAGCCATGAAGTGGTCCGAAGAGAAATATTTAACTCGTGAAGAATATAATCAATTAAAATGTATGCCGCACTCTAGCTACTAATTCTGGTGACGACATGTTCGCTTAACGTTCAAATGAAAAGTGGAGCAGTTGCATGCGCGGAGCAGAGTCGATGCGCAAAACTAATGGACTATTCGGTTATTTTGTAGTGATGCGCGTAATGTCTCCATTTTAGCCGTGGCAGATGCATAAAGCATAGTTGGAGCGCCAATTTAATAGATACTCACCTTTAGGCACTTCATACATCAAAACGTTTTTTAAAGATTCAAACTCAAATAATCTGTATTTCATAGGTAAACAAATTACACTTGAGATTTGTCATAATGTTTAACCTCTACTACTTATTCGTAAAGCAGATTCCCCTGAGAAGAATTTGTAAAAAACTATAGAAGTTGCTCTCTATAAATAAATAAATATTTATCATTTACAATATTTATTTGAGGGCCCCTGCAAGAGCTAAATGGATTCACTACCATGGATTATTGTCATCCAAGCACGCAGAGCTTTTAGAGCATACTTTCCCAAAGTGGTCCCTACCGTCCCCCAGTGGGCGCTGAATAGTCCTATTGGGGCGCGGTAGGGGCTTCGGAAGCATTGGAGGACGTTGATGCTGTCCAAGAGGTGCTATCACATTTGAAAAAAAAAACCTGAATTATCTATCTTTTTATCGCGCGGTAAGCTTTGAATTTGGGAACCTATGTTTTAGAGTAAAGTTTTTGTTTCACTGTAATTTAAAACTTCGTCAATGGAAAAAAATTAATATCAACCGGAAT
Source organism: Hyposmocoma kahamanoa (assembly GCF_003589595.1). Classification (NCBI taxonomy): domain Eukaryota; kingdom Metazoa; phylum Arthropoda; class Insecta; order Lepidoptera; family Cosmopterigidae; genus Hyposmocoma; species Hyposmocoma kahamanoa. The sequence goes on from NW_020653337.1 coordinate 15,394,289, forward strand.
CTTCTATAGACACGTATACATTACTCCATAAATGAATTTGTGACTTTGTAAAGACGATTGTAAAACAGCCAGTTTATTTTTATTCCCCGTATTAATGTTACCTTTATTACTATTCACTTTACATTTGCTGCATCACGAGATTTTCTGATGGGATTATTTATTAATGTAGTTTCTTATCATGTGCACACATTATTAAGAAATGCTCTAAAGACTGTCGGGAACGACCCCGCAGATGTGTACTCTTAATGCGCATGCGCATGTACCTTTATAAGTGATAGGTAAAATATACCAACACGAACTGATACAGTATAAAATAACTCAATTTACCAAGTGGGAAGTCTTCAAGAGATAGAGGTTCAGGGTAATCAGACGGTTGTCCTGGCAAATCTTTGCTAGGTCCCCCAGGATCTTGAGGCAAATGCGATCTCGACCGGTGACCCTACACATTCACAAATATTTTAAAACAAAGAACGCGCTGAAAAATTACATTTCTCCCATTGCCATATTATGGAACTTTAAAAGTATAGGTACTATCCTAACACAACTTTGACCATGCACTATTATGAAGGGGCCAGGAAATATATTAAATAATATTTTTTGATGTTATTATTATTACCGCACAGAATGTCTTTAGAATATAAAGTACTTTAATATGATACATGACGTTCCAGAGTCTTTTCCCAACCACTTCATCTTCATGCGAAATATTTTATTGAACAGCATATTTTGTAACAAATGTAACCAGTATTAATGAGTCCCTCATGAGTCCGGTATACCTACGTATATAAACATATAAAAGTAAATACACATAAAATTATTCTACCCAACATTTACCATGCAATTATTAAACACTATCATAGCATAGGATTAATACATAATACACACAGATATTAGAAACATACACATACATATGTAGCATTCACTAACAAATTACATTAATATATTAAAAATAATACCTGCAACAAAACATACACAAGTCATATAAGACAATAAGGATTATTGCGAAATGTCTTAAGCAAACCTCACGAATAAAGCAAATATATATATAATTTGATTTTATTTGTATCTGAATTGACGTGTGTATATAATTCACGTCGTTCGTAGATTTGCGTGGAAGTCGTAGAAAACTATTAATAAATAATAGACAATGACACGTAGATGTAGCAGCGTCTCGCTGATTATGAGCTTGCCTGTGATGCTAACCCGTCTGCCAAGCGTGTGATAATAGATAATGGCAGATCTACATTTTGTAGTGAGACATCAAAGAGTGTGAATATGTATCAGGCTCCTAAGTTTCTATGAAAGAGCATTTTATACGAATAATTGAAGTGGACGACGAGCAAATCACACCCGTTACAAGTGAACCTGGGTGACTGGATAGGCCAATGCCACTAAAACAATTGCCCGAAGTCCACTGAACCAATCTTGAAAAGGCGGGACGAAAGAATATTGATGTTACCTCGTAGGCATAAGAATGGGGATGACTTCCAAGCGAATGTTGTCTTGACGTCTGTACATTGGGCGCAGAGGCTCGGCGCAACTCCATCGCACGCCGCAAGTCCGTCTTCATCACCGTAGACAAAAGCTGCGCACCCAAGCCCCACCACAGTAAGCATACAACTCTAACTTTGTACTTTGGTTCTATGGCCTTCTATGATTTCATTTAAACCGAACTTTGTAGGTGTTAGTTACAAATTGGGTCACCGTGTATGGCACTTTGACATTAGAAGACAATTCTAGGATCGACAGACTAAAGTACATAAGTCAAAATCCAACATCATTCATTGAAATTAAAACATCTACCGGTTAAAGTACAAACAACACAAAAAAATATATAATTATATATTAACAAATGAAGCAATTTTTTGACTTATATGCTTTAGTCCGCCGACCCTAGAATTAAAAGACATAACATCTGTTAGATTTAAAGAGTACAACCGTTCTGCCAAATGTATGTTTCAGCAGCAGTAGAGCTCCTTGTGTCCAGGGACACTTTATCTATTTTTGCCGCCAAGCTGTAATGTGAGCATTACTGCATTTCGTTTTGAAAGGTTTGGATGCTGGTGAAATTACATGGGACTTGTCCACTTATGGAGTCTCAGGGTGCCGGGAGTAGTGGCTGTGCCCCTAAGATCTTATAAGATAACAATAAAGAATCATGTACGAATTACAAATTAAAGACGCTTTTGTCCTACATTATCTCTTTATCGGGACACAGAAGCAAAGTACAGTAAAGTAGAGGAAAACAATATGGCTGGTGCAGTATTATCACAATATTCGGTTAGTTACCGAAAGCTACAAGGGAACATAGACCTATAACTACAAAGTCCTAAGTATCAAACCACCTCACGCTTGCTAAACATTTTCAATGCATTCCAGGTATTGACCATGCCAAAATCACCCCACTAAGAAGTCGAGAAAAAACTTTTACTATATAAAACAATTATGTTAACTATAATACTCAATCATGCCCAAGAATCGCTGTAATCATGCTACCCAAAAACCAACCACGTGACAAAAAACTTGACTAAGTTACACAGGACATTTAATATGAAAATACGTCAGCGTCGACATAATATATTGAAATACTACGAACTTTTCCAGTAAGGGCTTGTAGTAATTCAAAAGGCATGTTAGATATCCATTGAGAAGCAATTAAACGACAAATGTATCTCACGTAATTTTAAAAAAATACTTCGGTACTTTCTAATTACGTATTAATATATTTTAATGCTGTAACCCAGTCAAGGAACTGTTGCATTTAACATAACACTTTACCGTACCTTGCCAAGTCCCATTTCCTTTGGAGCTTCATCATCGGAATCGGCTTTCTCTGGCCCTTCTTTTAGCTCATCCACATCGTCGAATTCATCAAACATGTAGTAGTCACCGGAGCGGACAGCTGTATACGAAAAAAACATTAAAGTAAGCAGCTAAAGCTGTTGATTAACATAGATCCAGTAGCTGGGTTTAGCGTCAATGGATGCTTGCGTTCCTGGGTCAATGTATATCAACATAGTAGTCTTCCCCCGACGGTTAAAAGCGGTGTTTACTTTACTGTGAAACAGCCAATGACACCAATAAATAAACAAGATGTGCTATACTTAAGACCGTGCACATATTTACACAGGTTCAGCAAAAGATCAAATAAGTATGCATATAAATCAAAACCATTGCATATCATTAGCAGTAAAGAATAAAAACAATAAATGTCATTATCTAAACAAAATAATATAATATAAAAAAAAGTTAAAAATAATATATAATATTATTATATAAATCGTTTTGTAAATTTAATTCACTTAGTATTGCCTTAGTGTTGTTGTTTTGGTAAGTGTAAAGGTAGTGAAATATAAGTAAATAAAAACATATGGCACTTATTCTATCACACATTAAAATTCATTAAAGTCAAACATGTAAAACAAACAGCTGTGACAAGTAATAAACATAACTTTCATGCTAACACAAAGAACCAAGCTGTAAAAAATCTAAGGCGCATTCTGTCTTACATTCCATTTTTGCACATTTAAAATTTACACTTTATACAATTTTATTTACAAAATGTACAAAAATATTTATAAATATATATTAAGACAGTTCCCGCCTAAGAGGTTAATCGCCTAAATACCATCTGAAAAGCGATGGAAACATTAGTAGCTCAAACAAAGCTCAAACAGCGTTAATGCAATAGAAGGTCGAGGACTAAACATTACCCTTTTGATGGCTGGTGGGCGGCCTGTATACCGGTCGGTCACGTTCTATAATACAAAGGGAAAGCTCAACAACGCAGACACACACCGCAAGAACGCTTGGAGGATTCAGCACTAACTAGCAATCAGTTAACAAGTCAAAATCCATCCAAACGAGGAAAAATGAAAGTTAAGTCACTATGGAAGCGGGCAGTTTGGTGTGATGATTTTACAAGTGCATCATAATTAGGAAAATTCAACTACAAACATGAACTTTATGTATTTTAGTCGTCCCGTTTCTTTTAATAATACTGCAAGAGAAATGTTAATTTGAAATAGCGATACATGAACGACCAACGTAAGATAGGACGTGACATGAACATCCAACACCAACCTAGATGATGTATTATTGACTAACTGTACCTTCATGTCGCTTTGTGTATATTCGACGCCTAGCACCAGGAGACGATTCACTTCCTACACGAGAAACATATTTTTCAACTCATAATTGAAAACAATGCTTTACATTATATACAAATGCTTACACAATATATATAGTGTATTGTCATTGTGAAGCACATAAAATATGTGTAATAAAAACTTTTAACGTCAAAGAAGTCGATATTAGAAAAAAGTAGTTATTACACCATGTGTAAGTAAGTGCTGAACGTGGCAAGATACGGAGTAGTTACACGTATGATGGGAGTTGGGTTCAGCGCGACTCGACTGCGATATGATGGAGGTACGCTGCAGCATACTCGGGCTGGCTAATGTATGTCGACGGCGGATGGGCGGAGGCGAAAATACTGGGTAGGATTCCTCAGGACTTTGGGCGCGCGGAAGGAGATCAGACGAAGGTGGGGACTCGAATGAGATTCTACGAGGTTCCAAGTACGCGTCCAGGGAAAGAGAGGCTGTCATTAGAGCAGAGGACGGAGAGGGTGGTCCGCCGCCGTGAGAGCTGGGTGGGGGCAGTGCAGGAATCGGGGCGGGAGGAGGATCCCGAGGCGGCGGTGAATGGACTGGGGTGTGGGGTGCTGTATTAATCGGGGAGGGAGTAGCGGAAGATTCGCTGATAGGAGTGTGGAAACCGCGCGGGGACGCAGGACTGTCGGGGGTATGATAACCACGGCCAGACGCATCAGAATCGCCGCGCACGAGTGGCACTTGCTCCAATTCTCCTTCTTGCGTGTCTTCGTCATCCTCATCTGATTAGTGTGGCAGTACAAGTAGGAAGAAATTACTTATTAAATGTTCTTAAAAACTTTAATTAAAGCAAATTCCTACAAAGTATTATTTGCTTTTCCAATAATAAAAAATATGTTCCGACTACTTATTTATACCCACACATTCGTTATTAACTCCAAAGTAGTTTAACTTACCACGATCATGGTGTTTCGGCTCTTTCGCAAGAGCTCCCTGAATCTTTCTCTGATTAGCTTTGATCCTCTCCATTTTCACTTTGATCTTTTCCAATATTTTAGATTCTTGATCTTCTTGGATCTTCATTTGTTTCAGACGCAGTTGCTCTATCAACTCGGCACCTCTGTCAAGTGTTCAAACATATGTTGATTATACATTATCTTTCGTGATTAACTTCTAAACGAGCGTTATGACGGCGCTGCTTAGATATTGCACCATGGAGGATGCACTATGGATGATGAATGAACAGAATAGTACAAATATTGCAACATTTATTTGTAATGAATTTTATGATATTTTTACTACTACGAACCTGGAAGCCAAGACAGTGGTAGCTTTGCTATCATCAATGACTCTGTAGAAGTAGTAGCTTAGGAATAACCGTCGTTGTAGTATGAGAAATGCGAAGCATACACCGTCCCATGCTAATCCAATGTCTTCTTGCGGAACGGAACACGTTGCGTCCTTGAAATATATTAAGAACAATATTATTAATTTTTTAAACATTAGTGATTATTTTAAATTTTTATTGAATTAATATTCAATAATTTTTTGTGAAATTACTCCACTAGTTTGTTACAATTATTAATACAAAGATCGAACACTCAGAAAAAAATCCTTCGATCCGGCCGGATTCGAACCGACACGTCTTCTAGCATACCGTGTCAGACGGTATACTAAGCCACGGAACGAACCAGTGATATTAGTGATTATCTTAGAAATGTAACATGAATTAAAGTAACTGGTTTCGTTGTTGTAATTATATCATGTGCTAGTAATAACTGTAGATATTCGTATAATAATTAGTAATTCTCCAAAATGGCAAGTCGATGCCTTACTTTTTCAAACTCGTATCTTATAGTATAAATAGTGATTATTTAGGAGACGGCAAAACTGTCTGTTTATTTTAAATTTCTTATGAAGGGTGTTAATTTGTATGCATTACTTTAAGAATAGGTAAAAGTCAGTGTGAAATATGAAGGAAATGTGATGTGAAATCAGCCTGTAAAATTTGTATATTCAATCCATTTTTTGCATTTCAGTAACTTTGTGCTTTAACATACGAGTTTGAGAAAGTAAGGCGACGTTATCTTTCTTTTAAACTTGCTTAGTCTTTACACATTAAATTGCAGTTGGAACATCATATGAGACAAATACATTGTTTTACTAACAAATTCTATAAGCACTCTACTTTTCTAGCTTATTTTTTACTACGTTACTTTATTAACTATTAATAGGAATACCAAATACACTCCTGGGACTCACATTTCGAGCCATCTTAAATACAAAATATTGTTATAATCAAGAAAAAGATTTCCCCGGTTTCACAAAATCAAATTTTCATCATGAACTTATGGAAATGACGTTTAGCTACCACTTTCAAAATTGCACAATAGTTTTTGATCAATCAAATATTGTTTAAGCTCAATTTAATACTGAAAATACAACGTAGCTCGAATGATGTTTCCGGAGCGTAAGAGCGGTTACACACGAGCGCGATTTTAAGCAGCGATGCAAGCGCGCGACTGTATCGATACAAATGAGCAATTGCATCGCTACACTTGGGATTTACAGGCGATTGGATCAATGCAATTGCACGTTTATATCGATGTAATCGAGTGTTTGCATCGATGCCATCGCCTATGAATCGCAAGTGTAGCGATGCAATCGTGCGTTTCATCGCTGCTAAAAGCCGCAGTGTGGAACCACTCTTATACAGATTTTAAACATTACGAAATATTAGAATAGTCCATTGCCAAATACTACAATTAAATCAAGTTCTGTAGTCTAACTATGTTGCTGATTACACCACGGAACGAAAAGAACGCTTTACACAATGTATTACTGCAAACATAATATTACGAGGGGATTCTACCTAATTACTTCCATTAACAATCAGTGTATTCTTATTTGCGAATAAAACAATGAGCCATCGCATGAAAGTGCTCAGACGATAACGTTTATTGATGCGGCCAGCGCATACTATAATTATGCTTAAGCATAGAATTCGAATCGTGCAAAATAGCTACTTTTCAGTTGAATATTGTTTCCACGCAGTTCATCTTTTCAAACCGCTCCGTGTTATTTATTTAATTAATTTTGTGTAGAGGAAGGGTGGGATAATTAAATGCTAATAAAAAATATTCAACACAAGCATAGCTATTTTGCACGATTTAACCCTCATTAGGTTACGAAGTAGCAAATCAATTTACTTCCATTCTTATTAACATGGATTTCCGTGAATTAACGCCTGAATCTACTAATTCAATATTGTGTTGTAATTAGTAGAACTTAACAAAGTTCCAATACAACTTAGTACGACTACAACGCTATGTACTTCATCCAATAACTACTTATCATTACGCTACACATTCCTCCGTCCGTGGCAAACATAACCTGTAAAGAAATGATCCGTACCAGTGCCTGAATTTGACCTGTTACCTTCACGTAGCTCATTTTTAGAAACTGCGCTATGTTCCCGCCAGCGAACTTGTCCACGCAGCCTATACCCAATAATTGAACGAGCCAACAAGCATGTTCTTGCATCACTGAGCTGAACATGCAACCAGGAATTTGTAGTAACGTTTTGATTACAACTACTGATACGTTGTAGCGTAGCAACCATGACCACCTGCAGGAAGAATACATAAATTTGTATACAAAATATGATGATCTTTAAATAGCATAATGTCTACTGTAGCTTGAACCAGGGGTGACAATTGTTATACTTAATAATAAATAATAAAAGAAAATCGGCTTTCATTCACTTGCAAATTATGTACATATGTTACAACCATTAAGCAAAGAAAAACAAATTGATAGATTCAAGTTAACATAAAAAAGCATGTCAAAAGTGTCCATGACTCCAGCATCTGAGGACTTTGCAAATTAGATAGCCTTATTAGATTTGCAAATCATTTAAATTGCATAATACCAAACATACACAAATACACAGAACAGATATACAAACTTTTCAAAATAGCAAGAGAAAACGTTTATGTTTTAAAAGTTGGTAGTGCTAATACAGTATCTTGTAACTTAATAACCCTATATACATAAAATATAAAAAAACATGATAATTGTTTGAGGCAATACAAGTTTGTTAACATCCGTTCATTGTAATTCTATAATAAGTGTTTAGAGTAAGTTAAGTAAAGTAAGTGCATATAGATATGTTCAGGATCTACGCCCTGTTAATACTTACCACCGTAGTATCGCGTCTTTTGGTAGTAAATAAAAATCAGTTCCTTGCCATAGAAAGATGAAGGAACCAACCAAATAACCCATAGAAAACAGGTTGACACGGTTAGTGCCAGTCATGAACATGATAGCGAGGGTCACCCATAGCATACCAAGGAACACCAAACGTTTGATTACATCGAGCCATGTACTAAAGAAAAAAAAAAGAAAAATAAACTTTCAATGGGATCAAATACAAAAAGTCTATATTTAATAAATAAAATATAAATTGTTAGCCTATATATGGTTTCACTGCCTGCCATAGGCCTCCTCTCACAATAGGAGGGCTTGGCCTGGAGTTCCCACGCGGGCCCAATGCTGATTGGGAACTTCACACACGTCATTAAATAGCTTTGCAGATGTGTGCAGGTTTCCTCACGATGTTCATCGAAAAGATAACGGTAAATTTTAAATTAAATTTTACACGTAAATTCCGAAAAACAATCCGAGGTGCAATTTGAACTTCTTTTTTATATTATCAAGTGACGGGTCGAACAAGTCGTGCACCTGATGGTAAGTTACACGCCTGTCCATAACAGTTGCAGCGCCACTCAACAACTTTCAATCGCAAAGATCACCTTGACACATAAGTTGACAAGTCCCATATGTCTGTAATCTCACCAGCACCCTTACCCTTCCAAACCGGAACACAGTAGGTAATGCTCACATCACTGCTTGGCGGCAGAAATAGGTAAGGTGGCAGTACTTCCCTGGACGAACTCTTTCACAAGGAGCTCTACTGCTACTAATCCCACGCCCTCTACTTGAGAAGTGATAGGTCAAGTCATTAGGCTACCACAAATTTACTACACAATATTCATTAATGTTGAAATAACTTGTTACTGATTATGTCTCTTTTTATTTTGAAATCATGAGGAACACTTTATTGGTAAAATTTAGTGGCAAAATTCTTACCCAACAAATCCAAGGAAATCCGGCACGGGGTTAACAAAGTTTGGTGTTTCCCAATCATGTCCAATGTCTTCCTTATTAGAACCTCCAGGGTAATTATCCCCGTTGGCGTTCTCTATCCTGAACACTATTAATTGACGAGACGCGAACAGAAGTAGAAAGTAGTCGAAGATCAATTTCGACCCGTGCGGTGGCTCAGCTTCGTACGGAAGGTACAACCAGTTGCGTACATGTTTTAATTGCTAAAAAGCAGTTGAAATACACTTTATTATACACACTAATAAGACGCAAAAAATACAAAACAAACACAATTGATGGCGTTATTGCTTTATTTGGTACTTGGTGTAACGGGCTGGTTTCCGCAACTCGACGTCAAGGCGCCTATTTTGCGTTAAACAACTTCTTCTAATAATTAATAATATCACCGGTTCTTGAACCTGGTTGAGTTTTTGACTCTGATCAAGTGTGTCAATGCCGGGGAATACCACCTCACCCATTTCAAAATTCAAAATTTATCTTTTAGACTATGAGAGAGGCTAGAGTCTAAAATAGATAATAGTAATAATAAAGAGCTCTATTATTACTATTATCTATTATTATTTATCTACATTAAAATAACGTGTACATAAAAATGTAACAATCTCAGCGTAAGCAGTTTTTCCACTGAAGAAAAAAAACAAGTGCCATAAGCCTTGATTACTATCAGAACCGCTGTCGCCAAAACTCACACTTTCCTAACTCGTAACACTCTTGATAATGATTGGTCGTAGTACTAGTCATCATTTAAAAAGAAAATCTGGACTGTTAATATAATTTAAACTTTACTCTGTTCGCATATCGTTGAAAGTTCAATACCATAAATTCCTATTATTGCAAGTCACGACGTTTTGGTTTCATATTGAAATTTCAATCCATGCTGGCGACGAAGTCAAGATGCTAACTAAGTTCTCCAAAAAAAAAAGCGACCGTATTGCAGCGGTATAATAGCGTATATAGCGGCCTACGTTTCTTGTAACAAAAAAAATATTACGATAATAAAATAGATATTATTATTATTATAAAATAGAGATAGATAATATTACAAGTGCGACTATCATTTTTGCACAACAAAGTAGCAAAATAAGGCATTTTTCTACGATTTTCCTGTTTTATATTATAACTTACAAAGCAAAAATGGCAGACTGAGCTAAAGCTTTCGGAACTCCGCGACCTGTTGGCACACGTGCCACTCAAACAAAGCACTTCTACTATATTTATTGTTCAAATGAGTTTGAGTTTCTCAGACTTTATCCTTTTGGTGAAACTGGCTATATTTTATAATAGTAGTTGTATGACGCATCACGACTAGCTCCGATAAAATTATCACTAATGGCGCCTTCAAATTAGACTATTATAGAAGCGCTAGAGTGGCGTCACTGTGGCGCCACCAAAACTAATTGTCATGCAACATTTAGAACCGCAATTGCAGCGCCACTGTCGTGACATCACGCACGCACACTTTCGCAGTCACAATTAGTGTATTACAAATTACTGACTATAAGCGTTTAATTTGATGACGCCCTAAATAGTAAATATGTAGAACTTAATCATGAAGTTATGATCATATTGTTTAACTTACAGGGTTAGTACCAGCCCAAGGGTACTGTATACAGAAACCAGGTAAAAATCCGACAGCAAGCAAGTACTGCAACGGTACCATGACCATTGTGAATCCTGTAAACGGTTTCCAAACCTTGGCTTGCAACGGTCGCTTTATAGACACTAGTATTAATAACCACCCAGCGTAAATGAGCGCGTACAGGTCCATACGAGATCCAATTACGCCCATAAGGCATATTAAGGATATCTAAAATTATGAAAAGTAAACTCAATAACCATTATTATTTAGGAACATAATTAAAAATACCTTATCCTATGGCCATATCACTAGTACGACATATGACTCATGAAGTATTTGACGTAGGAAGTTGCTATTGCGATATCATTTTATAGTAACTATAAAATGAGTATAGTTGATGTACGTATGTCATAGCGTATGTGATATGCTCTTAGCTTTTAGACAGGTTTGGTTTTTTACTAACGCGCCAGTTCTTACAAACCAGTCACTTTAAGTGCCCACAGACAAGTTTTTGATGATCAACACGTGTGATAAAAAAAAACGAGTAAATATGTAAAAAAACAATGGACGATCGACATCGTACTTTTGTCGATCGATCCGTGTGACCAAACAAGACCTAAATGTGTCAGCAACAGACGAATGACAACGTATTCTTTGTCGACCAACACAGGGTGATCAGTCAGAATCGAGTAAATGTGTAAGCGTAAGAGCGGTTACACGACGATTGCATCGCTACACTTGCGAATTATAGGCGATTGTATTGATGCAGAACCTTGAACACCTTGAAGCGGGAATTAAGATCAACGGCAAAGTCGTTAACAACTTGCGCTATGCAGACGACACTATTCTTATTGCTGCATCAGAGACGGACCTGCAAGCAATTGTAAATAGGGTTAATGAGTGCAGCGAGAGAGCCGGCTTATCGATGAACATAAACAAGACAAAGTTCATGGTGATCTCGAGAAATCCGGATTTGAACCCAAACATATCAGTGGCTGGGAAACAACTAGAGCGGGTACGACAGTATAAGTATTTGGGGGCTTGGGTAAATGAAGCATGGGAATCCGATCAGGCAATCAAGACCCGGATAGAAATTGCTCGAGCCTCTTTCAATAAAATGAGGAAGGTACTGTGCTGTCGTCAACTCAACATAAAGCTCCGAGTCAGGCTGCTTTTATGTTACATATAGCCTATCGTCTTGTACGGATGCGAAACGTGGACATTAAAAGAGGGCACTACAAAGCGTTTACAGGCATTTGAGATGTGGTGTTATCGTCGCATGTTGCGCATTAGCTGGACACAGAAGGTCCGAAATGAAACAGTGCTTCAGCGAGTACATATGACCCCGAAACTGATCCCATCTATCAAAAGGCGCAAGATAGAATATCTCGGGCACCTGCTCAGGCACGATAGATATAGGCTGCTGCAATTAATAATGATGGGTAAAGTGCAGGGAAAGAGACGCGCAGGCCGTAGGAAAAAATCGTGGCTGCGAAAAATCCGAGAGTGGACCGGCATTACCTCGGTCGAACAGCTGTTCCGGTTGGCTGCTAACCGAGACGAATACAAGAAGCTAACGGCCAACCTTCAGGATTGAAGAGGCACCTCAAGAAGAAGAGAAGAAGTATTGATGCAAACGCGCGACTACATTGATACAAACGCGTGATTGTATCGATGCAGTCGCGCTTGCATCGCGGTTGCATCGCTGCTAAAAGTCACCATGTGTAACCACTATAAGGGTAATATTCAGGTAAGTTTTTTGTACTCAATTTTGTTAGCAATTTCTTTTCATTTCAATATTTATAGGATATCATCATGAAGTATTATTTAATATTCGAGTGTAGTAACCTGAAATATTCTTTAACATTTCACGATTATAAATTCGAGTAATTAAATAATAAAAATTGACACCAAAATTAAGTACAAAAAACTTACCTGAAAATTACTGTTATCAGTAATTTTCAGGTAAGTTCGATCTACTACACATTTTTTTGCCATAGACACTGGCTGTGACTTTAAATTAGGCGTAGGTGCCCGCAATTTTATTTGATTTTAATCTTTATATTTATTGATCGCTAGCAAGAGACAGTTAACGATCGATCTTTTTCTTATCGTTTCGATGGCATACATTATAATGCTTGCCATCGTGGTGAAAAGATTTCCCAATCGGTGTAAGATACTCGCCAATTATTACCCAGGTTGCGTCAGACGTACAAGAAAGGAATGACACGTCGTCGTGCGAGGAGGCTGCTTTCGTGAAACGATCGATAAAATCGAAGAAATGTGTTAGATGACAGATCATTGAACAAACATCGAACACTCAGAAAAAATTCATTCGATCCAGCCGGATTCGAACCGACATCTTCTAGCATACCGTGTCAGACGCTACGAGTATACCAACTAAGCCACGGAACGAACCAGCGAGCGGCCCTCTCAAATTTTTCTATGTGCTTGTTGTCGTGCCTTTATATTTGGTTTTTCAACGACTGTTTTATTATAACAAACTAGTGTAGTAATTTCACATAAACAATTATTGAATATCAATTCAATAAAAATTTAGACCATTGTACGTCAAAATTTGGCATATCGTGCGTCAATAGCGATTATCAGAAATCGAGCAAACCTGCAGGCACTTATAGAATCTTGTTTGTATCAATACAAATACCAGAAAAAAAATATGGCATTTTCCATACATATTCGTTCTCCTTCCTTACCTCAACCCCGAATTTATAGAAACCGTAGTTGAATAAATATTTTGTGCAATATATTAAATTTTTATCTGCGTCGCTACGCTTCACGTCTGGGAACATCAAGTTGGGATTGTTCGAATTGTCCGAAGCATCTCTGTTTACCCTGTAACATACAGTTTTAGTAGGTATTTCGTGAAACAGGTCATGCAATAGTTAGACGTAAGGACTGCCTATAGTTGGCACGTACACTCACATAAATTGGTAAGTAACTTCGTATACGTAAATTTACAAAGTATACGTACTAGGTGTGTAGCCTTAAAAGACAGAGTTTTAAATATCTGTGTAAAATATGTGTGAATTTCAAAATAATTATAGATCTGATATTCTAATGATCGTGGTAAAATGAAACTTGAAAATGACAAGTTACTTTAGAATCCTGAAATGGTGGCGCTAATGTTGACACTTCACATTAGTGTTGGCCATGATACGAGAAACATTATATATGGACGCTTAAAAGGCAAAATGGGATAAGCGACACTTTTGGATCATATTGAGTTATATATACCGTTGAAATGAAAAACATTATCTGATTCCAATGGTATATATAACTCAGTATGACCAAAAATCGCTTACCCATTTTGCCTTTCAAGCGTCGTAATATTTATAACTTTTTATTAAAAAAATCGACCTCATGGATGAAAATGGAAAGTGGGCGAAATCCAATAAATGGGATTCATCTCTTAATTTGCCACCCTCAGAGGTCAAATATTTTCTTCAAATTTTAATGGGCTCAGTACTGAGGTATCCCCTTTCCAACAAAAAAGAATCATCGAAACTGGTTCACAAAAAAATTCAAATTTAATTCCAACACAATACAAACCTGTTCCTCTGATGATAAGTGACCAATGAGTAAAAGGTAAACAAGGCGATCAGTGCAATGTAACCTTTCAGTAGCACAACTAGTGGTCGATCGCGAGAGGCTTTCTGGAAGCCGATCCATTCGGCGTTGTTAAAAGTAGTTATATTCGTGGAGTTAACGTCCTCCTAAAAAAACGCACACATGACTACATTCTACATTTACAAGATTTTAAAGTGGGTAACTGTTCGGAAGACCGACAAAATAAATTTAAAAAAAGGAGAGAAAAGAAACTGATTGACTGACCATTTATATTGCTGGACACGGGTCTCCTCTTAGACGAGGCTTTCGACCATTGTCCGCCGAGCTGGGTCAATGCGGGTTGGGGACTTACACATTTTCCGAGTTCTGAACGTTCTTCAACGAGCAGGTTTCATTACGACGTTTTCCTTCACCGTAAAGCTTATGATAATTTTCAAATTAAATTTCGCAAGTAAATTCCGAGAAACTCAGAGGTGCGAGGTTGCTTTCCCACTAGTCCTATTGAGTAGTTCTATAAAATTATATTTCAAGAACAGTAGAACTAATGGGAAAAAAATCATTCCAATTAGTTACATTGGCTTAGTTCTAGTTTTATCCCGAAAATAATAAATAACATCAGGTAAACTTCTTTTCAAATTATTTTTAACCGACTACAAACAATTATGTACAAAAAAAATACACACGAATTGTCAACTGTATTTTTTTTGTATGTATGTAACGCGATAACTCCTCGCGTAACATACATGGATGGCTGAAGCTAATTTGCTTGCGTTTCCCGACATGTTTTCAGGGGGCCAACCATAACCTTTACAAAAACAATCTTATTTCAATGTAAGCTTAAAGTAAGCTTATTGTAATATTACTCATATTCCTACCATGACGAACCTGTCAATCAAGTAATATATTATTGCAAAATTGATTGGAAAAACGAATGATTTCCCAATATCGTCTATTCCTTACTAAAAATAGGAAAGAGATAACGCTATGTGAACTATACAGAGATTTGAGACGGGGCAGCAAGGCCAGCTACTTTAATCGTTGTAGTGTAGTCTAGGCTCTACTCTATGAGTAGAAATGCTGGCTGAATGAACATAGGTTTGTGTTTGGAATGTATTTTAAAAAATAGGATAGAAAAAAGAAGAACATCTTGGCAGTTCTAGAAAAAGCTTCTATTTAAAATATTTATAACTACTTTCAATCAAATATGCAAAATACGTAATAAATATCTATTTATGAAGATATAATAGATAGATATAATAATATAATCCCAGTTTTATATTCAAGAGTATCTCTCGCAACGCAACCTGAGCTACATCCTATGCTATAAATGGTAGAGGCGCTTCAAAATGGTATACAATCGCCCTAAGCAAAAATTCCGATGTTGAAATTTTTTTATACTTTTTGAGAAATCTCAGAAGAAGGAAGAAGAAGAGGAGAGCCACAATATAAGGTCGTAATTTATATTTTATTTTTGTGTTTGAACTTGCTATTGTATCTTTGTGCGCTTCGTAGTGAAAAGGGGCAAAGTAGAAAATTATAAATTTAATCCTACGCCGGCACAGAAATTTACGGGCTTAAATGATGTAGACCAATTTCTGGCAATTAGCGTAATAAATCAGAAGGGCAAAAGAGACATGTAATTGCGACGTATCTGGAAGGGCCAGCTCTGCAATGGTATAAAACCCATTTTTCCTCGTATGCGACGATACGATACCGTTGCACAAAAATTAAAAGAGCAGTTCCCCTCGCAGGTCGATTATGCCCAGGAGTTCTACTATAGTCGGCAGATGCCTAATGAGCCGCTCTTGAATTATTTTTATAATCTGGGTAGCTTGGCGACAAGGGCAAAGATACAGGACGATGTGAAGTTTATAAAGCATTTCCTAAAATCTTTAGCTCCCAAGTTTCAATGGGTACTTGCAAACAAGTTGTTCGCGTCTAAAGACGAGTTGAGAAAAACGATTATACAGATGGAGGATGTATTTAATCGAGAATCAAACTTAGAACAACAGAGTATCGAGTTACCGGTATGTAAATCGAAGGAATACTCTCAGTCTTGGCAAGCACAAGGAGATCCCTCAACGCTTGGTGGACCCATCTCTGCTTATTCAGATTATCAAACGCCACAGACTCCGGTCACGGCCGTCGTTCCATTTGACGTGCAGCGAAATATGCCACGCGGAAGGTACAATTTGAAACCTCGACAAGTATATTCGCTAGCACAAGGAAATGGTTCTTCGACAGGATACCCCCAACGTCGATTTTATCAAGGCGCAGCTTGCTTATTCAAGAGGCGATCACTCAAATGTACCGCCACGCCAATAGGGAGCCGGAATGGTCGGACGTGGAATGTGAAACCGGCGTGCTTGAAACAAAAATTGTGTATAGTTGATGATTGTGATGTAGATAGAGCACCTTTATAACCATTTGTATAAATAATGTAGATTGCGATGTTTTGGTGGATACTGGTGCTTTTTTGCGATTGAGAAAACGCCGAATTTTCTTTTGCGTGCGGTGGGTGGAACGCGTGTAATAGTGCAGGCGTCCACCAAAGTTTCGTTGCCAATCCAGGGAAACAAATATCTATCAAAGCTGCTTGTTATAGATGACGATCATGAGCTCCTTATTTTAGGACAAGACTTCCTAACGGTAAACAGTGCGGTAATTGATTTTGCAGCGTCGAAAATAACTTTAAAGAATAATGTTGAAATTCCTTTCAGTTCTGTCTCTGATGTCATGTCAAGGAAAAATAATTGTTGTTCTATCGAGCCAATTTCAAAAAGCCGTAAAAAGTTTTCATTAAATAAGTCCGAGTATTTATATTTTGTTAATCTGTTGGAACCGAATAGTAACCACATGTTTAATATCTCCAACGTGAAAAAGATAGTTTAATATTGATAATTCTTTGCAGGAGAAAAGGCGGGATGAATTGAATCAGTTATCATTAGAATTCCGCGACACGTTTTCTTTTGCGCCAGGTGAACTAGGGTGTTATAAGCAGTCATTGGTTGAAATCAAAACTACTGATGAGGAACCGGTGCATAAAATGCCATATCGTGTCTCCTCTAAACAGAGACAAATTATTGAGGAACAAGTGGAAGAAATGTTAAAGTATGGGATAATTCAGGAATCGAAAAGTCCATATGCTTCACCGGTAGTTTTGGTGGATAAACCGGAAGGGCCGCCGAGATTTTGTATTGATTACAGGGCCTTGAATAAAAAAAAATAAAAACGATTCATACCCTATTCCGAGAGTGGACGATTTGTTAAGTTGTTTGCAGGGTGCAAGGTATTTCGCAGATTTAGATATGAACTCTGGGTATTGGCAGTTAGTTAGGTTTAGAAGAAGGTAAAGGGGCTATATGAGTTCAATGTGTTACCATTTGGCTTGAAAACAAAACAAGCGGTGTTTCAAAGGGCGATGGATAAGGTATTGGCGGGAATGAAGTATCGTGAAGTAATGTGATAGTTTATGTGGATAATATATTGGTGTATGCAAGTACGTTTGTGGAATTTAAAACTGCATTAAGAGGTTTTGATTCGATTGCGAAATGCGCATTTGACGATAAAACCATCTTAATGTCGTTTCGGTTTTCAGAAGGTGACTGTTCTAGGACATGAAGTGTCGGCCGAGGGAATTGGACCAGATAGTAAGAAAGTTGCGGCGATGAAAGAGATAAATCCCCCACGTAGTCTGAAGGAAGTGATCCGGTATTAGGATTGTTCTCTTATTATAATTTATTTATTGATAATTTTGCTAGATTGGCACTTCCCATCACGAATTTGACGAAAAAGGACAAGGTATTTGTTTGGACGAATAAGTAATAAAACATAAAAAGTTTTTTCCGATTTCTGACATTTCGAGTACTCTTACCTAAGTTGGTCCCATGGGGACTATTGATCCTTACCAGAGACCGGATCGAATGCATAAAAAGTTTTGTAAAAATTGCTTTTTATCTTGCTGACTGCACCATTTTTTCAAAATCTGTGAATGCCTATCAAAATATCTTCAAAATTCATGGATAGTCTTCTAGAACCGTTTTCCTGTAACTACAACGATTAAGGTAGCATGCCTTGCTCGTCTCAAATTTACACTCTGTATAATGAGATCTCTTTCTGTTTGATGTTCCGAATCGTCTTATCGTAGTATAATGTTTAAGTACTTAATGTAATTTACATTCAGAGAATTTTGACTGTTAAGAAAAGAAAAGAATGTAATAATAAAATCTATTAAAATTACGTTGTTTTCAATAATTATTCCGCATTTTCATAAAGAAAAATAAATAAAACAAGCTGAGTCTTTATAGTCACGTTGTGAGTTCGGAACTATAATCAGTGTCAACTGTTAGTTTCGCCAAGGAGCATATAGATGGCGCTGTTATAATTTTACGAAATAAACATCGCGTATTTTTATTTAACGAAAAATTATTTACTATATGATATTAAATAAAAAAATAAACAAAATATTGAAGAGATATATGTAAATAAAACTTTTAATCATTATAAATCAATATTAAGACAATAAAACTCAAAAAAAAAAATGTTTCCATTGCATCCGTGTAACTATTTTAAGATTGCTAAATTTGACATAAGAGCAATACTATTTTATGTTAAAGTCGCGTCATAGTACGAACTGAGTGAATGAATAGTCACAAAGCTGCCAATAAAACATCGTAGTTTTAACATTAAAATAAGCTGACTTTAAGCGCGTTATGGTAAGAAAAGTCAATGTAAGGTTAGAGTAATATTGTTTTAAGAGGTAGGCCCCCTGGTCAAATTATATTATAATTAATATAATAATAGTATACAATCAACCTTCATCATAATCTACATTTACTTAGTTTTAAAAATGAATATCTAAATTTTATTTTTAATGCTCATTTGTCTTAGTTTTGAAGCCCAACACAGAACTATCAAAGTGAATTAATACAAATCAAACATTTTTTGCGTAGCTCAGAACAGATTGATAAATCCATTGATTTAATTTATTTTATGTCTCAGAGAAAGAGGATCAATAATTAAAAAAGACGACCGTTTATATTTATTTGCCTGCTGCTTTTGCAAATTTAAAATAATCATTTAAATACATGCCATAAATTAACTTACAATTGTACAGTTGACATCAAAAATGGAGTGCTTGATGTAATCGATCTGGTATACCATTTTGGCCATGAAATATATGCTGATAATAGTAGATATGATGAGCATGCACCCGCGCTGTTTTTGTCGATCGAGCAGTAGCGCAGGTGCTATTAATATCATTATCGGGACGTGCAAAGCGCAGACCTGAAAAAGATTTTTGTACAACATACAGAAATTTCTCTCTGTTATGTTTATGTATAAAGACATTAATAAGTTGTTACGTCTTGTAAAGAAAATATACATCTTACAAACTTACATTAAACACGCACAGTAGCATCAAGGACAGAAAGATAATTTTTATAAGGTGTATATCCAAGAACACCATCACTTTGTCCTTAGCTACTGCAAAATGTTTACGCCCAATGTTGAAGTGTAGAGCAATCCACCCTCGGAATCCTAATTGACGAGTCGATCGCGACAATTTTAAGTGCGATTTTGATAATCTGAAATAGAATACAAGAATTTCTTTGTATGAGAATGTATTAAATATACACCGGCACCTTTCCGATCTAAGAGAGGTTACACACGGCGACATTTAGCAGCGATGCGAACGCGCGTTTGTGAAACGCGCGATCGCATAGCTACACTAGCGATTTATAGACGATAGCATCGTTACAAACGCGTGATTGCATCGATGCAAACGCGCGATTGCATCGATACAAACGCGCGACTACATCGATACAAACGCGCGATTGCATCGATAGAAACGCGCGATTGCATCGATACAAACGCGCGATAGCATCGATACAAACGCGCGATTGCGTCGATACAAACACGCGACTGCATCGATACAAACGCGCGATTGCATCGATACAAACGCGCCATTGCATCGATACAAACGCGCGATTGCATCGATACAAACGCGCAATTGCATCGATACAAACGCGCGATTGCATCGATACAAACGCGCGATTGCATTGATACTAACGCGCGATTGCATCGATACAAACGCGCGACTGCATCGATACAAACGCGCGATTGCATCGATGCGATCGCCTATAAATCCCAAAAGTAGCGATCGCTGCTAAAAGTCGCCGCGTGTAATCGCTCTAAATGAAATACCCGGAGTCCTTCAAAAAGTAACAGGTGTCATCATAGCCGAATGCAGGAACGCTATCATAGACAACCTTGAAAACCAGCTGTTACGTCCATGTACGTCATCTGCAACCACCAAGGCTGTATGTTTTGCCAAAGGTCCACAAAACCAATGTACAATGCGACGAATAGCGAGCCAGACAAAATTTGCCCACTTTGTGAAGGATTGGAGAATCAATCGTTAGTTACGATTTTCCCCACAGCCAGCGATAAATTTAACCGGCAAAAATCAGTTTTAATTTTTCATTAGATTCTTTTTAAAGCATCAACTTTTTTGTTCATTATTTACAGATCAATCCAATTAATTCGTGCAATAAAACTAATTACGTCCCGTTAAGTGCTAGATTTAAATTAAGTGAGCTTTTTTTTTATGTGATTGTGTTTGCAGAAACTTTCTTTACATTAATTATTTTTAGTAACGTACCTGCTAAAGTTTAAAAGAACGTTTTTTTCACGCCGATTACGTCGGCGGCGGCGTTGGTCTAAGCACAACCAGATGTCGTCGCTAACGATTTTACGATCGCATAATTATCTAGTTATGACTTAGGGTCGTATTCCAGAACTCTACTCAATACTCAAGTCAGGACTTGAGTATTGCAGTGAGCACTGAAAATCATACTCAAGTCCTTGCCATTAGGGTCGTATTTCCAGTACTGGAAATCATACTCAAGTCTACTCAAATCCTGACTTGAGCATTGAGTTGAGTTCTGGAATACGACCCTGAGTATCTTTTCACCAACGGAAACGGAAAGGAGTGCATCGATGTTATCAAGGTGAAACTTCAAGAAAATTATATCTGAGTAGAGATTGCTAAAGCTAATGTTTTAGATAGAAAAAATTCAAAAATATAAGTCCTCAAAGGCATAAAATATAACTACAGCCTTTACATATTGAGTTATTTATTGTTTTAATACAGGTAATTCAATATTTGACTGTAGGTCACAATTATTTCTATTGTTAGAAAAAAAATTATAATTTCATCCAACAATCAAATTTAATTTTTGTGTTTCTCATTAAAATAAGTCCCTTTCATTACAGCTATATACAAAGCTGTAGCAGCATCAAGCAGGCATCAAGACATCATGTATATAGAAGCAGCAAGGGAACTTACGCGCCACTTTGTGATTTTTTACTCATAGAAGTAACTAGAGAGTTGTCAACTTCCGTCGCTGTTGCACCTTCATCCCCAGCTAAGTGACGATGTGGCTCATCTTCTAGAGGAAGCTGAGGCAGCTGAAAGATCACATCATGAACATAAGTTTGCACTGATATTCGAGCTGCTCGCACTCATGAGCAAAGTGTGCTCAAAGTAGCTTCGGGCGACATGAAAATTTTTGTTTTACACTTATCAGTGTTGGCAATTCCAACAATAATTGTTAAGTTGGCTACGTAAGTCATAACAACAGTACAAAAACCAAACGTTGTCAATTTCCAGCATGTGCGCCATTACAACTTAGACTTAAATAAATATTTCACAATTTTACTTTGGTGTTTTTTTATTGTTGAATCTTGTATTGACTAGTCTGAAACCAAGCCTCCACATAAAGAGTGATATCCAACAATCAGTTTATCTAAAAGTTGAATTAAAACAATAATGTTTGCTGACTTCCAAATGTAATGTCTTTGACAATATAGTATTGATCTGTTTATTGGTATGCAAATATATACTTTGATCCCTCTGGGATAGGGATTGCAATACCGGGTTCACGTTTTTGCGAGATTGCTTATAAGGAGATTAAATATGTTGATCGGTGGGCTTGGATCGCGTTAACTCGCGTCATCTGCGTAAAAAATACGCTGTATGCATAAGCTTTTATGTCAGGAACTGTGTAAATAGACTTTGCAAGTGTTGTTGTTGTGTGGAAGTACTTCTAAAAGGAAAATAGTGAAATGCAAGTTGACTAAATTGATAATTAAAACGATAAGACCTTCGGAAGGAATTGAGACAGCAGATTCTATACGTACATGTTGACACGACATTAGTATTAGATACATACGTCTGACAGTGGAGAGAGTCTGCTGTGATTTAGTGAGCAAATATTATTGATCTCCATGTGCTACGATTTTGATGTACCTTCTTTGCTTCCTTATCCCGTTAATGGACAGTAACAGCGTTTACGTAAAATTAAATATCAGAACATGATACTACGGGGTCATCGAGTATAACACCAGAAATAGAGACGAAATAAGGGCCATATATCCCTGGCAACTAATCAGGCAAATGGGCTTTATATCACTTTTAAATATCAAATCTCGTTTGCACTGAAATCACAAACTAGAAAGCGCACTATAAGTTTCCGGAATAAATATGAAAAAATACTATAAATCGTCAGAAATGAATTTATTGTTTCTCAAAATATTCTCCGTTAGCGTTAATGCATTTTTTCATACGAATGAACCAATTTTGAAAACATTTATGCCACTTCTCCGTGACAATCTCTAAAACATATTTTTCATACTCTTCGACAGGTGATGAAAATCGTTGCGTAACCGGTTTTTAATTTTTGGAAATGAATAAAAGTCACAAGGTGCTAGGAAGGAACGGCACGCGGGATGGCTCATAAGGTCAACATTGTTCACCTTCAAAAATTAATTTGTCTGTCTGGCCGTGTGAGAACTGGAATTATTGTCGTGCTAGATGATACGGCGTTTATGGTTATTTTTACGGAGTTTGTCAATAACTTCCGGCAAACAAATGGTCGTGTACTAATCGATATTCACCGTACAACGATTTTCCAAAGCAACAGTAGCCACATGCCTAGTTTTATTAAAAAAAGAAGCAATCATCCGCTTAGAGGCACTTTGCACGCGCGCCACTTTGGGTGGTTTCGGCTCATCTCGAAAGACCCACACGCTCGATTGTTGCTTTGTTTTGGGATCGTAACTATAAATCCATGTTTCGTCGCCTGTTTCTATGTCCCACACCAAATTTGACGCCCCTTCGTTGAATCTGGTAAGCATGGCATTGCACCAAGTGACGCGATCCGTCTTTTGAGCCTCAGTCAAATTGTGTGGGATCCACCGAGAGCACAGCTTTTTCACACCCAAATGTTCGTGTAGTATTGATTGTATTTGACTCATGCCCATGCCTAAAGATGCCCGAATCTCATGGTATGTCACATGCCTGTCTGTTTTGATCATACGGCGCACAACATCGATGTTTTTGTTGTTCACAGCAGTGGACGGGCGACCATCATGAAATTCGTCACTGAGATTCACACGACCGCGTTTGCTATAAACAGCTATAAATAGTCGTCTTGCATGGTGCTTCATCGCCAAAAGCAGTTTGAAACCGAGTGAAGATCCGCTGAGCTGTTTAATTACACTTAAAGTCGTAGAAAATCATACTACGAAAATTATCACGAGTTAAATCCATGGTGATGTAGACAACCAATTTCTAAAATGACGCCACAATATAAAAACAAGTGACAGTCAGATGAAACAAACTGTATTCTACAGCCAAAGAGTTCCAATTTCAAATGTTGTAATTACTTTTCAAATATGTAATATATAAATGTAGTGGTAAGTCCCGGAAACGTATAGTGCGCCCTACGTAGTACAGCGCCAACAACTGACCTGTATGTACATCTCTGTATATTCTAAAAATATTCTGTATTTATTGTAATAAAGGTAATATCTCTAACTATGCGGAGGATGTTCCATTCGGTGGGAAAAACAGCAAAATAACTAATTACAAAACAAATTAAATATTAAATATGTAATTTTTCATTTTTCGTCCATTATAGCAAAGCTCAAGTTAAACTGGTTGATTTGAAGTGAAACAATTGACACCCGTCAATTGTTTCGAATTCGGGCTGGCCAATCGGAGCGCAGTTATCACCGTAATGATTTGGCAGAATAGTTTTCAAACAAATCAAATGACATTTCGTCTCTATTTCTGGTTATAACTAGATGTACGATGTATACCCCGTTTCTCTATACGGATCACAAAAACCAATTACTAATTTTGCAGTGCAACTTACAAGCGTCTTTCTGTGTGATTGTTGCCTACTGCTTCTCCATAGAGACAACGTATCAACAACGTACTGGCAAAATTCAATTATTTTTCACTGAACATTTTATATTGAATCAATATAAGCACTGCGGCACAAACAAATGTAGAGATATTTTTGTCTGCAGTACTAATTAAGTATTATCCATGAACGAGTTAATTTGCATCGAGCCCCACATACAACTGATCAATTCTTTTAACTTGTACAAATACAACAAAATACCTATAGCAAGTGGTAGACTTACATCGTCTTTCATGGTCGACGCGCCACCAACACTTTGTTTGTCCGATGGTGTAACTACAGATTTCGACTGACTTTGTCTGCGATACATAAAATAACACAAAAATTAATACGGCAAGAAAAGGTAAAGCAAACGAATGAATAAATTACTTTCAAAATTTACGTTAATTACTGAATGGTGCATCGACAATAGTCTAGATAATAAATCTAAGAAAGAGTGAGAGGAAATTCAGAAATGTCAAGCTTTTCGTTCAACGTCCACATTGAGATGAACCAAGTATGTGGGATGGAACAATTGAAAACAAAAAAAAAATGTGGGAGTTTAAAACAATATATGATACCCAGTTTTTCCTACATGTGAAGCGTGAAGACTGGAATTTGAACTCACACATTTATTAATTTCTTGTAAATATACGTACATGGTATTACAGTTTAAGAACGAATGGACCGTGAAACAAAAGTAATTAACAAGTAACAATAAGAAAAAAAAGATAATAGACTCGATTCCCTAGCATCCATCGTTTCATAGAGTCTCAAACATCCACAACACACACACAGCTTCCCATCGCCACGCAGTAGCTCTAACTTTTGCAAGTTAGGTTATAAATAAAACAAGTGTTATATTTATGATCGTAAAAATAGCTTACCTTGGATCTGAAAGCTCCATAAAGTCTTTGTGGAAATAGTGAACTTGCATGATGGTAATTATGAGAAAACAGGTGGGGGTCAACAGTTTGACAAACAAATCAGCTGGGTGATAGGGCTCGAGGCCTAAATCGTGTTGTCTGTAAACATGCATATGGACAATGAAAAGTAAATAGTAATAACAATGCCTAATGGTTAAAAATCTACTTAAAATGTGTCGTCTATTGACGTATCTTCGAAAGTGTTGTTATAATATTAATAACAGCAGTACATGCAAGACAAACAACTAATTGCCTCATCACAAAATAGAGAAATTCCTGTAGTATGGTATCAGATCCTACCGGGAATCGAACCCAGGACCTAATCCATCGCCCACTGTTCAAGCCGCCGAGGTCGTCAAGTATGTCATAAATTGATTTAGAGTCAACTGAACAATTTTAAAGGCTAATTAATACAAATTAATGGACAGTACTCACAGTCTTTCGTTGATGAGTAAATATTTTTCTATTGCCTTAGAGAAGTTATCAAACTGATACACATATATGAGAATAAGATTAATCATTGAATAGATGATGACGACTATCCAAAACACGTACATTAGTCGTCGCCACCAGTACCAACTTATCTGGAAAAATGGTATAAAAGCACAATCTCGCTTATTGAAAATTTTAGACTTAAATTGTTAGCGATCAAAATTTCACTAAAACATTATGCTTATAGTACGTAAGCATAAAGTTTTACCGGGTATCAAAGGTTTTTCACAATATTTTTTTAACATTTTTGCTCTATGCATATATCGTATTGAATACAGTATTAATTCATACAAAAAAGAAAACAGAAATATCCATAATGGAAAAGGTAAAAAGGGATTTTATTAGTATACAAAATGTAGGGTTACCATCCGCCCGGATATATCCGGACATCACCGGCTTTTTGATCTTTTTATTTTCAGAATAAAAAGTTAAATATCCACCTCGCAATTACGTAATTAAATTCCATTTACGACAAAAATACAACAAGATTTGCTGGACATCTCTGCTTTTGTTTTGT
This sequence comes from Hyposmocoma kahamanoa, assembly GCF_003589595.1. Classification (NCBI taxonomy): domain Eukaryota; kingdom Metazoa; phylum Arthropoda; class Insecta; order Lepidoptera; family Cosmopterigidae; genus Hyposmocoma; species Hyposmocoma kahamanoa. The sequence goes on from NW_020653337.1 coordinate 15,420,943, forward strand.
TTTTGTATTTTGTTTCAGTCCGGATTATTCAAATTTCGGAATGATCACCCTAACAAAAAGTGACATTTCGACTGTGAACTGGCAACACGATGCAGAAAACAATTGTTTGCGTCATTTATATAGCATTTGGTTAATTAAATAAAAATACGTAGTGTATGTGCAATAAAAATATTTAAAAACTACGTATTTTTATTAATAAATCAGATGGTATATAAATGACGCAAACAATTTTTTCTTCACCTGTAAAGTTGTCAAAATTGAGATAGTACCGATTGCCAGTTCACAGTCGATTTGCATACCTGGAACATCAATATAAATGCAAGGAACAGGAACATGTATATGATTCGGAATATTGTCATCCGATCTCCGGTGATGCCGATGACAAACAGCATGATCACCACCACGTAGATCCAGTATCTTGCGCAGGCGCTTCGTAGAAATTGACCGAGTGCACGTAACAAACGAGATTTGCTCTCCTCCTCCTTTTGGACTTCCATAGCTGAATGCGAAAAAATGTTAATTAGCTTGTCAATGGAAGGAAGTTAGTGCTCCAATTGTGAATATCCTTTAACCGTGAATTTGTTTTAGAGAGAGAGAGAGTTTGTTTTACGTGAAGTGAATTTTAGATTCCAGAAGAAATCAAAATCAGATGAAAATATGGATGTGATTGTTGTTTTTAAGATGCTCGTAAAAGGATTTTATATGAACCGTGTGGATATGTTAAAAATTCATATTTTTGTTATTGTATGTGGCTGTGAAGAATAAGAAGGAAGCTAGAGAATAGCAACGCGTTGTTAATAAAGACGTATTACCATTGGCGAGACCTGTCACAAATAGCATGGAAGCTAAATTAGTTGTGGATATTCAGTGATATGAAAAAGTAAAAGCGAATGTTCTGTTATTTGACCATAGCTCAGTTAGGAAATGAAACTATTTTTCCGGATTTAAATCGCGTATATTTGTTTTTTCAAACAAACCGACGTTTCGTTCTTACGTGAGAGGTGTTACAGACAAGATCGGAAGAGTCCTCAGGCGTGCATCTATTAAGACCTATTTCAAGCCACTGAGGAAGATTTCTCAGTTCCTGAGACCCGTGAAATGTAACATCCCCTTACAGGATGCAGGAATTTACAAGCTTGACTGTGAGTGCGGTCTCTCTTATATTGGACAAACAAAGCGAAGTATTTGTACCCGCGTCAAAGAACATATAGCTGATGTCAAACATCGTCGCGTAAACAAGTTTGCAGTCTGCGAGCATGTCATGGATAAACCTACAAATTCAATGAAGTTTGACAAACCATTCCTTGCAAAAGAAGTCCGCTATCTACCCAGGATGCTGCGAGAGGCCATTGAAATTAAAAAACATCCTCATTTCAACAGAGAAGATGGTTTCTCCGTACCACCAGTTTGGGATCCAGTATTTCCTCTAATGAAAAATCCCAAACAGACATAAGACTGCAGTACTAATTAATATGTTTTAGTTTATTCTAATTTCTATTATTAATTAATAATAAATTGAACTTAATAAAAATTCATTCAATAAAATAATTTGTAAAACTTAATGTAGCGTAAATTGGAATGTTTTCTTTGTAAAATTAAAATAAGGTATTTAATTAATAACTATTGTAACTATAGTGAAAAAATAGGGTGGTTTGCATCAATATTAGACATAACTGGTTGAGGACTGTACAACCTCAGTCAACCGTGACCATGGGACTTATAAAGGGCCCGAAACGTCGGTTTGTTTGAAAAAACAAATATACGCGATTTAAATCCGGAAAAATAGTTTCATTTCCTATGTGTAACAATCGCGAAAACCTAAGAACTCTATACATAGCTCAGTTCTTGATTGGTCTGTGATATGAGAGAGAAGCACACTTTCAACCAATTCTACAGTGGTGGAGCGGGAAGGGAACGTTGGTGATTAGTGCACTGCGCTCTCTTCACATTCAAATTCATTTATTTCTTTGTGAAACACAGGTTACAAAACGTGTTATAAAACTTCTTATTGAACCACTAAGATCGGTTTTGCGGAATACAAAATTTCATATCTTTATATATACATACTCATTCAATAATTTGCATACTGTTTTCATGCATAAACTAAAAAAAAACAAACTATATACAATGTCAATTTTAAACGAAATCTCTAATATTGTAGAATGACATTTCATTGAGGTGATTAAATAAACTTGTCTTAAACTCTGTAGCATCATTGCAATTTCCTATTTCAATCGGGAGTTTATTATAGACCTTCGAAGCAGCTTATTAAAATGTAGTTGGCAACTGTCCGTTTTTTTTTCAGGCCACAAATAGACCGTATGCATCTGTTTTGTGCTTTAAATACACGTTCAATGTATGGTGAATTCCTTCAAAAAAATATTTTGTATATCGATTTCTTAGGTTTTCGCAATTGTTACACACAGGAAATGAAACTATTTTTCCGGTGTTAAACGCGTATATTTGTTTTTTCAAACTTGTTTGATTGATTTCATTTCCTAAATATTTTGTATCTTAAATTGGTTGCTTCATAACCAATGTATGCGGTCGATAAAGCGTTTAAGGTAACTACTTTTGATACCTAAATAACGCATAAGAAAACTTCAATATCTTGTCACAAATCTCTTGCTCGCCCCAAGGCAATTAAAGTGTGAACAATAGCAACCAAAAATATTACCAGTTGCGGCAGTAGAGACAGTGAGCTGCAATGGCGCGGCCATGTCGGCGGCAGTAGCCGATTGCCGCCGCTGACGCAACTCCTGTACCCGCTGGCGTAGCGTCACCCAAAACATGCACGTAAACAGCGACTTTATTAACAACGGCACACACGGCTCGCCCGACTCTATCCGACCGAGTCCGATTTGCTGGAGGTTCACATCCTACAAAAATATAAACAATTAATCAGATGAATCAAAATATAAATATAATTTTCCGTGAAACGAATGTGAGCACTTACCGTAACGTTAGACGGTAATTCATCAGTAGTGAGGTTCATGCCATATATGTACTGAGCAATAAGCAACAGCATGGCGTAGATGACGAGAACCGGACTGGTCTTCAACATGAACGAGCGCTGGTCCTGGCAAAGCCATACGATGTTGGCCCACATAAGGAACACAAAAGTTACCCACGAATGGAACATTATGCTCCACGCCATCATTGTTATGGTCGTCGCTATGTACGATGACCTGTAATTTAAAAGCACCGAGTGTACCGACTTGCTCAGACCCAAAACATTAAAGCGTGAAACACAGAAAGCGGGTGCGGGCGGGACCCGCGCCCGATCCACACCCGCTCTCTGTATGTTTCACGCTTTAGAGATTAAAACCACAATAAATAATAATAATATTGTAAAATAATATTTTTTTTATTAGCGGTTAGACATATAAAATACATTTGATGGCCAGCATTATGCCCTCCTTGTCATAACTTTTCAATATTGTCTCGGGTCTGTGTACCGTCATTGTTTCCGATTTCCATAATGCAAGTGCTTTAGTTACTTACTATGGGATCGGAGCAAAGTATGTGATGTAATGACTGTTATGTTAATAACTTAATTTCGCTAAGAATGTCCATAACGTGAGTTACGCTACCGCAAAAAAGTCGTTAACAACCAAAAACAAAGAGCTGCAACAAGTACATTGAAAAATTGGTAAGGTCCGTTGGTTCGTTCGCTCGTGGCTTTATTGGCATAGCGTCTAGCATAGTTTGCTCGAAGGCGCTGGTTCGAATCCAGCCAGATCGAAGGATTTTTTTCTGAGTGTTCGGTCTTTGTATTAATAATTATAACAAACTAGTGAAGTAATTTCACAAAAATAATTGAATATCATAGTGAAACATCGTGACAGTCAATAAAAAACTTATAAATTGTAATGAAATGAAATGAGCTTTATTTGCATTGAATAGGTTTTTTACAGGATGGTAGTTATGACATTAGAGTTCATCTATTCAGCCCTTATAAAAAGCATGCAAAATGTAATCTTCTAGGAAGTCATTTACTCTATAATATCCTTTTTTAACTTGGTATTTATACAATTCAAAAGTCATTCTTTTCAATGTCGGATATTTTATTTCAATTTGTTGTATTATAAATTTTCATGCACATGTAATATGAACTTTTAAGTAAAGTGTAGTTTTAGGTACATTTTCAACGACATACAACGTTAGTTATGACAAGGATTTTATTATCGAGTTCTTAGGTTTTCGCGATTGTTACACATAGGAAATGAAACTATTTTTCCGGATTTAAATCGCGTATATTTGTTTTTTTAAACAAACCGACGTTCCAGGCCCTTTACAAGGATTTTATTCTAACCAGCATTATATTTCAACAGAAATTACCAGAAAAAGTCAAAAGGAGTAAGCAAAACATATAACTACAGCTTTTCGGAGTAAACTTTAACATCTTTACTTTTACAAATATATAGAGAGGGGGTTTATAACGCCTCTATATTTATGGAAGTAAGAAATAAGTAAATCAAAACCATACCTGACTATGACTTGAAAGAAGTCTACAATAGCAGCTATTATATCATCCAGCAGCGTTGGTTCGTCGTTGAGGTCTTCCAGTGAATCTGAAAATAATAATGTATGTCATTTAGAAAGGGTCCATGTCAACAGTTATGCTGTTCTATAACAACCGGTTGTAATATCATATCAATATATAATATTTTTTATAGGCACCGTGTATCAATATATACATACATAGATTTAGTATATACCTACCTCAGACTGAAGAAGATTATATTTATTATGAGCAATTGATACTGTTATATTACTATAGATTTGTTTATCGAGTTCTGAGAGTTGTGGATTTTCGTGATTGCTACACATTAGGAATAAAACTTTTTACGGATTTAAAATCGCGCATATTTGTTTTTAAAAACAAAATAACGTTTCAGGCCCTTAACGGTCCCATGGCCACATCTGACAGTGATGTCAACAACCAGTTAAGGTTCTAATATCAATGCAAACCACCCCATCTTTCACTATAATTACAAAAGTTATCAATTTAAATACCTTATCGAGTTCTTAGGTTTTCGCGATTGTTACACATATTAAATTAAACAATTTCCGCGGATTTAAATCGCGTATAATTGTTTTCTCAAATAAACCAATGACAAAGCCTTGACTACGGGACGTGTAAGGGCGCCTTTAAATTAGACGCTTATAGAAGCGCTGCAGGAGTGCGCCTGTGGCGCAGCAGCCACGTTTCTATACATTTTCATACAATATTTAGAAGCACAACTACAGCACTACAGTACCGCTAGGTGCGAGCTACTTTTGCAGATTAATGTTGTATGAAAATTAGTCGCTGCAGCTGCTAATTCAGTCGCGCTGCAGTCAGATGCAGCGCCACAGACGCACCACTGCAACTTCTACAAGCGTCTAATTTAAAAGCGCCCTTACAGGTCCCATAGTCAAGGCAGACATGTTTTAAAAAAGCGCAGTTTTAAATCCGAACAAAAAATAGTTTCATTTCCAATCATTAGTGTTTATACTACAATTGCATTAGTAAGAATATTAGTCCTCGCAAGGATTTTTATACTAGTGTAATCTGGTTTGAAGCCTTATTAATGCGATCGTAAAACATCATTTACCATCGCCTACGACGACTGAGCCCGTTGAGTCCTGATGTAGCTGTCGTGTTATCGAAGTTGTCCGCATACTGGACCAGCGCTTCGAGGGGCTCGAACTTCGGATTAGCTAAACACCAAAAATGACTTTTAACTTATTAATTTATCGTATAACTAAACAAATACGGGACACAGACCGCAAAAGACAAATCATAATTTTCAACTTTTTATACGCAGGTGATGATAGTAAGTTCTGATAATGTTATCCACTATTGTTCCGTATTTATTTAGTTTATTAACTTTACATTCTGAATTTTAGCATTTTAATTTTTATATCTTCTTTTGCAATATTTCAACA
>NW_020653337.1:15426886-15513430 GCF_003589595.1 Hyposmocoma kahamanoa
ATAAACATACTTTTAAAGACATGTAACAAAAGCACAAACACAATTAAACATATAAAGACAATACAATCGACATTTACGTTTTAAATACAAAGAAAATTAAACACAGTTTTTATATTATCAACAAGTACATACCATACAATAGAGATGATAATGATGGCCTTAACAATGAATGATTGTGTACTTGCAACCCAAGCTTTGAAATTATTCCCAATAAAACTAAAAATCACCAGGTCGCCATTCCCTCACACATGAAAAAATCAAGGCAAGACATTTTAGGCATTCAAGAAGAAAATAAAAAAGAGGTACCTACAGGAGTTGTCTCACTGGTGTTCCCACGGAGTGCTTTGCTACTTATGTACTTATATGCAACCTATAAAAGAATGAAAGCAGGTTGCAAAAATAAAATCAAAAATTTTGTTCACAAAATAAATGCCAAACCGAATTTATGAACATTCATTTGGTTAGCACAGAAGCCGCATGCCTTCTCGTCAGTACTCGGTCGTGGGTGCAATGGGATGCAAGAAGTAAGGTTTAATGGAAATTATTAAAATGCGAATTGTTTACCTGAGCTCTGGTTAAAGCTACACCTCAGTCCTAAACCATCTAAACATAGAGTGCTACATAATTAAAACTACCGAAAAAAAAGTACTGGAAAAATATTTCAAAATCTACTACAATACTGGATGGGAAAAATACTTTGAATACAGTACACTGATACGTTTATGTACAATGGTGCACTTTCTGTGATCGCTTACTTGGCTTACTCGGACTTTTTTAGTGGCGGATTTCCACTTTTCGCGAGTTGCGTGCCGGCTCCCGCGATGGAAGGAGACACCGATAGCTAGAGATCCGTTCAATTTACCAGCCTCTAAGCCTGGCAATGCGCTCTTTTGTTTCGCCTATTATTTCCCATTGGGTAGCATGGCAAATAGAAAATATTTCATATATTTGGTAAAATCTAGCATCTTATTTGATTTAAAAAAACTTTCTTAGGACTTAAAATGTTTTTAAAATGTTACTACGGTGCACCACAGCTTATAGAATAATTTGTTTGCTGGAAATTTTTCCTTACGTTAATTAAATACCGTTAAATTTATTGTTTGAAGAAGTGGAAATTTGTACAATTTGATGTGTGGCTAAGTGTTCTATTGTAGAAACAATCTTTGCGGTATTAAATTTGAAACTTTTTGCTTTGCCAGCGAAAATAACTCCACTGAGACCAGGGGCCTTGTCATGAACTCTTATTACAATTCAGTATAGGTTCGTAAGGACAGAAAAACGGGATGGTGATATACACTTCATGTAGCGCTGTCTCACAACGATTCATTGTAGGTCCTAAACTGAATCGTACGAATAGGTAAGAGTTCATGGTAAGGCCCCAGTACTTAATACCATAAAATGCATGGCTTTAGAGCGTTAATAAAGAAAAACTGCAAGATTCCAATAAGAAATTACTGAAAGTAGCGTAGGTACATTCGGTAGTCACTGAGTTAGTCAAATGCACTCGACATACAGTTAGTGTAAATACGAACATACCTTTGGTTTGAAGAGTTCCCTTGTCTCTATAGCAAGGACATAGTATGTGAAGAGTATGACCACAGGGCTGGCAAGTGTCGCCCAGTGGTCAGTGGCACGAGTGTCATAGTGAAAGATATAAGGTGTAGAGCTGTTTAGTGACACTAATTGTGTTAATCCGAAGTATCTGGAATAAGACAAATGATTTTTAGTGCATGTTTTGTTTTATGTACGTAACTCATTGACCTTGCTCCTATTTAATACTAACGCTCAATGAAGTTTGTAATTTTTACTCAAATAGCTCGAATTAATGGTGTGGTCGAACCGACTTCCAAGGTACAGGCTTGCCTAGTTTGGAAAATAGGAGCTCAACAATCAATGTGTACAACTACCTATTACTTGCTTTATTTTATGTAGAATAATTAACTCTATTTACTAATAAAGCAATAATGATCTTATATGGAATAAAAAAATATTATTATAATATAGATGAGGAGGTCCGCAGGTTCAATTTCCAAGTCAGGGTATTTTGGGTGGCGCCCCAGATATGTTTTTTTTTATTTATTTATGTTAAAAAACACACTTATAAAATATACTACATCTACTTTGAGACTTGTGGTTTTCTTTGCTCTGATCCTCATAGTAAAAAGAATGTAAATTTATTACACATAAATACATTGAACAATAAAAACAATGTATGCTAAAGCTCAGTTTTAATTTGTAAGTGAATTGTAAGTATTCATTTCACTCAATTGGTATTAAAATTCAATAATTTTAATTTTTTTTGTAATTCTAAAATTTAATAAATTGATTTATATACAACTGAAAATGAATAGTACTCATAAAATATTTAAAATAGTTGATTGACAGACCGGGCGTCTTCAAATTAGACGCTTGTAGAAACGTTGCAGTGGTGCCACTATGGCGTAGCAGCCACGCGTTTGTCGCGCTTCAGTAGTTTTTAGTTCACTATTTCTGATTGCAAAAGTAACAAGCGCAGTGACAGTGGCGCTGTCACTGCGCGTCTAAATCACAGAACAATAAATTCAGTAGAAGTGGCCAGTTAGCGTCAAACGCTTGCCAACTATGTCGTAAGATCTCGAAAGACCTATCTGAGCCCAATCAGCCATTTTTGCTTTGTATGGTATGGTTGTGTTATTCTTCAGCAAATTTTCTGAAATCCTAGAAAAATGCCTTATTGTGCTGTTTTAGAGTGCAAAAATGATAGCCGCAACAAAAATCCGTGGTGGTGGTATTCCATATTATCGGAGTCTTATTTTAATAAATTTTCAATTTGCTGTTTATTGAAATAATTATTTGTTACAAGAATCGAAAGTAAAACTTATGCCCCTGCAATATGGTCGCTTTTTGTTTGGAGATCTAAATTAATCACTAATTTGTCGTCCTTCAGCAATGAACCTAACCTAACCTAAAATATTGAAATTTAAATATAATACCAAAACGTCGTAACTTGTAATAATAGGTATTGATGGTGTTGAACTTTCAACGATATGCCAATAAGGTAAAGTTTAAATTATATAAACAATACAATTCTTTTTAAATTTGAAACTACTACCAATCAATATCAAGATTTTGTAGTGGAGACAAGACTGATAATGGTGAATTTTAATAAAAACGAGAAGTGCAATAGTAATATTGCACTTCTCGTTTTTATTACAGTAATGTTATGGCACCTACGCTAATTGGACCAACTTATCAAATATGTGTGGTAATCAATTTCTTGGAAAAGACCGGTGCAATATTCTGTAGAAACATTGGTTTTGAGAGAGACACTCAAAAGTTTGACAGTCAATTTGTAAGCGGTAACACTATCACAATAGTGACAAATAATTCGTAGAAACAGCGATTTAAATAGCATCACTGAGCCGAAAACTCAAAATATCAATACCACTGGAAAGTCTTCCGCATTACGAACCAAAAGAACCTTTATGTCCATGCAATATGAACGAAAAATACGTAGTGCGCTTCAATTTAGCGAATATAATAAGCGAATATATAAATATCGCCCTAAATAGCCAATTGTTATTTAGGTCAAATATTGATGTATTGTATCAAACTGCTCGATAGAACAACATTACTATTAAGCGGGGTACAAGCTTACTTGTCAGCAGTATCGCACCTAGGAGTTATTTTCAGGTTAGTTTTCTCTACCTCATTTTGGTGGCAATTTTTATTAAGTATTTGAGTATTTTGTCGTGAAATATTAAATCTTAATATTTCTGGTTACTACACTCGAATATTAAATAATGGTTCATGATAATATTCTAGAATACTTAAATAATACAAATTGCCACCGAAATTAGGTAAATTAACTTGAAAATTATCCACAGTTACTTTTATTTGATACTTATTACCTTTTTTTTTTTTTTTTTTGATTACCTGGCAAAGCTCTGCTCAGGCGGGTACAATTCGTTGATATAATTGCACTGATATACAATCAACACCATTATGTGTAAGATCATGATTCCCATTAGGCATCGGCCGACGACAGCAAACCCCTTTTCAAGCGGTTTACCTAGCGACCACGCCGTCGCTGCGCCCATGAATATCAGAAAGTAAATTCCTGAGGTGATGCTCGGCCGCATTATCCCAGAGAACATTATCAGGAACAGGCATAAATATTTCCCTGAAAAAATATTACAGCATACATTATTATTGATATCGAACAGACATTGATATCTGTTACCCAAACAACTAATTCTAAGCAAACAATGGTTTATTTTGGTTATAGGTTTTTTTTTGTTTTATACGAGCTTCTGTATGAACAGTTATGTACGTTAAATAGACAACTTTATTTTAGATGTTGTACATTAAGGCCGCTCACTTATTATAACATTAATAGTCCTTGTAATTAACGACTAATCAAAAAAAGTTAAAAGTACAAGTAAGCAGCAAGTAGGCACAGTAAAGTAGTTGTAATTTTTAATAATAAAAAAGTTATTATGTTATAACATTGAACATAAACATTCTAGGACATTCAATAGAATCCAGAGCACCGTAAGTATATTTAAATTACGATACATTATATATTCAATCATCACTATCAATGCTATAGAGACTAAAGAGTAAAGCTAAGTGTTCAATTGTACCCAGTTCTTTAAATTGCTCGAGGAACGTACCGGCTGTGGTGAGCAATGGAAATTGCTGATACTTGGGGTCCTTCTCATCAAGAGTACCGCGTGTAAGGAGGCGCTTCACTGCTAGGTGTACGAGTACAGAGGTGCCGGTCATAACTAACTGGAATAAACATAACAGTACAATAGAGAAAATCTTTTTAAAAGCCAATCCACTCGGCTAGCATAAGCCACTTCAAATCTAGGAATATTGCTGTTAAACTTTGCATTGCAACTGATACGTGTTAATCGCAATGGAAAGAGACCATGTTGCCTACCTCTAAAACATTCCTTATAGCTATCTATGCATACGGTGTATTTTTTACGCAGAAGACGCGCCTTATAGACTCAAAAAGCAGATTGTTGTGTTTGTATCGATTTAAACGCGCGCACAAAGCTATAAAACGAGCGTGCGAAGCGCGTTCGATGTTGAAGCTCGTTACAATCGCTTTTCACGTGAGTTTGTGTCGCGATTGAATCGTGTTTTACGCGCGTTAATACGCGAAGGAAAGAGGTAGGGGAGGGACGTGTGGTCACGCCACGCCACTGCGCCGCTCCGCTATCAGCAGCAATATTAATAAAAAAAATGCGAGAATTGCCATGAAATAAACTTGTTTAATTAGCTCGCAAACTAGTTTTGTGACAATCTAGAACAAGAAACATTGACACCTCCTGAGCATGTTTTTTAAAAATAATATAACATAGTCTTAATGTAAAATTACTTAACAGTTTGTATCGTCTACGAGCAGATGTCGCGCGTTTCACGAACGCGCGTTTAAGGCGCCACTAAATTCGTAAAGGTTTACTGACTGCGACAGAATTTCGTTTGAATCGCGTTAACGGGGGTCGTCTGCGCTTCATAGGCGCCTAAAATACGCCATGTGCTTTGGCTCTTAGTCTCCTTTAACGAAATATAGAGGAATGTAAACGAAGCCGTGGACTATTTCTGTTTATGTATCTACTATACACCTAAATGCAGCTTGCCTTTTCTTCACCGTGCACGTGTGATTGTCAAATAGGAAATAACCTACTTAAATCATTTGTTCAAACATATCCCTCTCTTCACACGATCTTACTCATTTTTCAAAAGTAAACATGCGCCACTAATCGTCGTATGTCTTACATTTTATTTATATGATGTATAGTCAATATAACTAATTAAAAAAGAGATTAACACGAGTTACAGTTCAAGATGTTAAGTGCAAAACCATTATACATTTCCCTGAAAAAAAATGACTAGTGCTAGTTGTGATAGTTTGGGCCAGCGCAAACCGGCGCACAGTGGGCCCAAATTGATAATGCGTGGACATAGGAATAACTTGTGGAGTATCGAGCTAATTTTTTATTTTGTGATAGATAATAACATTCCTAACAACTTTCATTCTATGTATAATTTCTTAAAAAATTGATAGTTTCGGAGTAAAAAAATAATTATTTTTTGTATGGAGAAATATACATTTTATTTTTTATCTCAAAGTATACGAAAATGTAATGTGCGTGGGTTACTTACAGTATAGTTCCAATCATTTTCTATGTAGAAAAAATAATCTGTCTGCATGTACTTGCGGCTTTGTAAGTAAAGGTGCGGCAAAATTGCCAATTTTTTTATGTACTTTCTGAACAAAGTACATGAGCTTGGACTAAAGAAAAAATAATTTTAGTGTAATTTAGAGAGTGTTATAACAATAACACGAAAGTTAAGTAGAACTATACTAGAAGTATACTAGTGTATATTGTGTTAAAAAATAAATAACAAATCTAAAAATTTGCCACCTTTTTACTCGTAAAATCACAAGTACCTGCGGATGGATTATTTTTTACTTGATAGAGAATGATTGGACCTATACTGTAAATAAATCACACACATTACATTTTTCTACATTTCGAGGTAAAAAGTTAATGTTTTATTTCTCCAAACAAAAAAAACTTAATTTTTTTTCTCTGAAACAATCAGCTTTTCACGAAGTTACATAAGAATAAAAGTTATCAGGAATATTATTATGTATCATATGAAAAAAAATCAGCTCTGTATTCCTAAAATTGTTCCCATGATTAAATAATAATTTAGCCTAAAATTTACACTTTTTATTTCCGGCATTTTTTAATCAGCTTTCAGTGTATCGTAGAGTTCGCTGTAATATCGCGGCATCCGCCGACTTTGACGTTAGTTTGTTTGAAAAACAAATATACCGCCGACTAAATTCATAAACATTGTAACCTCCATTAATGTGAACTTTTGAGTAGGCACAAAAAACAGAATTACTCGCAATAATTATATGACAATCTTTGATTATACCTGTAGGCCTAGACTCGAAGGGCTAACGCGACTTGCGCGAGAGCGACTATACTGATTAGATAGAGAGAGAGAGAGAGATACTGCTATTCTCGCATCTCTATGCGAGAATAGCAGTATCTCGCACTTTGTGTCGATCGAATACATTTAGACAGTTAAATATTTTAAAGTCGTAAATTAATAGCACATATAAATTTAAAGTTGTACCTATTATAGTAAAATGCAAGAGAAATCTCAATGTAATTGTCACTTACCTCGGGTGCCAGATAGTGGATGATCATAAGCGTAGGTGTCTTAATATAAGCTACAAATCCCAAGTTGTGGCAGATCCTCTCTAATAGGGGAAACTTCGTAAGAAGCTTGCCGTAAGGCGCGAAACTGGCCAGGGTAATATGCCATGCTATGTGCACTATGAGAAGCAGACATGACAATATCATGACTAATATAAGGTATTTGCCACGCCAACCTGCAACAGAGAACAGAGATTTTAATTTCATTAGTGTACGCCAACAACACGAACACGAACTCAAATTCTGATCTTACTTTACAAAAAAACTTGAATCTCGAAGTGATATATATCACTGCATTTCATTTGTGAATTCTATAGCTGTGGAACACATGTGGCAAATATGCCATCTGAGTCATACAATACATTGTTACTAGTAGTTTGCTCCTAGTATATACTACACACATAGTTGAGGTTTAAGTACACTAGTTTCAAACGACTTCTTTTCGCGTTGAACATAAGCCATTTCTTCCGCAATAAATGACTTTATTAATCCCTCAAATATCTAATAATGTTGGTAATTAATGTTCCGTAGTCACTCGAGGAAGGAACCAAATACAGGCTGAGCCGATAAAAAACTATAAATACGCTTTTAGCCGCGATAATTATAGAAAGTGATCATAAAAATAAAATATATTTTTAACTGCTTTATTATAAATAATAATTTCACAGTTTAACAACTGGAGGATTTGTTAATAACACCGGTATGCTTATCGATAAACCAGCTTTCGAACATCCAAGTCGTACAACTAACGATTAAATAAATGTAAATTCATGGTAGTGAGTAAATATAAATTTATTTAATTAATCGCCATCATTTGATACATTATTATAAACATAAACAATAAAATGTTAAATGTATTCAGATTTGCTCGGCTTTTACGGACAATCACTTTGTTTTATTACACTAAAACAAATTTTCATTCACATTTACACTTACAGTTAGTTACCTATAGTTACATTCGCATATGAGATGCGTACATGTGCAATTGCTTATTTTAGATGCACTATTCACGCGTTATTAGATATTATTCCAATGAATAACATTAGTCGTAGCCGTTTTTGATTATTTTTATGCACATAACTTACTTTTACATTTAGTCCCTCACGTTGGTACTGACTGAAAACCAGCAACTTAGACATGCTGAGCCTGCGCCCTTTCATTGCTATTTCAAAAATTATGAATTATGAATCAACTGATATGGATTTATTATGAATTCAAACATTACTACACTACTTTGATTACGAAATACAGAATCAACTTGCAAATATAATATTATCTACATTATTCACGTAGAAAAAAGCTTGATACAGCATCATGTTGTTGTTAAAAAAAATTATCGTTTGTTCATATGTCACATATGGATGTGATTTTGCAGTGCTGCCATATGTTACTCTTAAATACAACACACATAATTGTTCAAATTCACGTGGGCCATTTGAAATTAAAGTCTTATCTAATCAACGTCCAATCTAATCATGATTATGAATCTACATGAAACTAAACCTACCCACATGTTCCATGCACACATACAATACAGCCAAGGCTGAAAGCTGAAGCGAGTGGAGGAAGAGAAAGATATAGGAGGAGTCTCTTATACATCTACAACAAAATACGATAACTACGTGACAACGAAGCTCATATGATAGCTATCGTATCGAATTTTGACATTACTTTCGTAGTACAACTGACGTGTGTACTACGGTACACCTCCTGGGCCGTACAAGTGGAGATCCATACTATCAGCATACCCCATTGGGAGAAAGGTGTAATTGTATACGGCATTTTGCTTTAAGATCATATCAATAGAATGCCGCCAATACATATAAAACGTAGAAACGTGCCGATAGGGCAATTTACAATCTGATTCCCACGGCGTCTTTGAGTGATAAATTTAAAATTAGAAGTATTTTTTTATTGTGAAAGCCATAAACACGAGGAGTAAAAATAAACGGGCTTTTCTTAATAGTCGTCTTCATAAAGCCACAAACTCATTTAAGAGGCAACTGTATACGTTTCTATAATACCGGTTGATTTCAAAATTAAAATTTGCTACTTCTTTAAAACTGTAGTGTAACAAAAACTTTATACTAAACGTTATACAGGTTCTGCGTACTTGGATATCTAAAGTTCATGGTAGTGACCCGTTAGCTTCTTTTACTTGTTTCGATGTATGATATTTTAAATAAGTATTGTAAATAAAAATTCTTATTTGTACACAAAATAATGTCAACTTACATTATGCACTTTATATAGTGCACTAGAAGTGTCAGGGGAATCTGTCTTATGAATGAATAGTTGAGAGTTTAATCAATGTGACGCTTTCACGTGTAATTTGCTTACCTATGAAATAAAAATATCTTTGAATTTGCAATTTCAAAAAAAAATTAAATTTAATATAAAATAAAATTGAAAGTCCATATAACTCGATTCCCACCTGCTTGCCTAACATTTTCCACGTGTCACCAAATATCATAAATATTTTAAAGAAATTTAATACATTTTGTGCTTAATTTATGTGTAGAATAATTAACCAGTGAAATAAAGTGAACTATTATATTGTGTAATAATAAGTTTGTTAAGGTATTAGTGTTTTTTGTTTTGCTCCGGCTTTACTAAAGACAATTTTCACGCCTTGCTACTAGTTTGTATGTGTGTATATGTACAAAAGTAACTCTGTTTATTTTGTATGAATAATTCCTAAGCTTGCCATATCGTTCTATTTCGATAAAAGTTACGCTTTTGACCCAAATGCGGTCTATAATTATTAAACTCTGCGATAATTCCAATGTGTACCAAAACAGCTCCACATATTAAGTTTAAAATAACATCAACAGAGAGTTCCGGGAAGCCAGAGTTGAATTCGTGGTGTTAAATGCAATTTCATAATAATACTTCGACATGCTCTATTCTATACAGTAATATTTGCATTTCTGACTCAGGCGTTGTTCCGTTATTTGCTTTGTTTTGTATTTCCTGAACAAATAAGAAATAAAGTGTTACACGTACAAATAACACTGGGACCATTGACTTACAAATAAATGGACGACGGGTCTAATACAAAAACCATGAAAAAAATGTCCCAAGTCAACCTATTCGAAATTTAAATTGTAATGTCATCGCAGTATCGCGCTGTCAGTAGAACAAATGAAGACTAAAGCGGAGTGTCGCGCTCTGTATACGATTTTAGCGCCTTACAAGTGCGGACACTTTTTAGCGCGAACCCGACGTCCATATAATTGTAAGTCAATGACTGGGACACTAAACATTTGATTAAAGAACGAAACGAAACGAAAGAAAAAAGATTTTGTACAAAGAACACTGGTATACTTCTTGAATGATTAAAGTCCCTATGGTGAAGGTATGAGGTAACCCATTTTTTTTTGTTATACCAAGAGATGGGACGAACAAGGCATGCGTCTCGCGGTAAGCGACTGTTGCAGTGCCACTCAGAGGTGTAAATCGCAAAATTTGAGGGGCAATCGCATGGCTCCTCACTCTGACACATAAGTTGACAAGTCTCATGTGTCTGTAATTTCACTACCACCCTTCAAAAATGAAGCGGTAGCTGGCGGCAGAAATAGGTAAACTGGCAGTACTTTCCTAGACGAACTCTCACAACTACCATTTTTTCAATCTTTAGAGATGGTATTAGTACCATTTAATTAATACAATGCATCCCCATTTTTTGATTGGAAAGAAAGAAAAGAAGCAGTTTCGTACAAACAACACTGGGATACTAAACATTTTATTAAAGTTCCTCTGGGATATTAAACATTTTATTAAAGTCCTTATAGTGGACGTACCAATAAAAAAAAATCCATTTGTTACAATGCATTCCCATATGATGTGTTTTTTAAAAGAAAGAAAAAAAAAACAGTTTCCTACAAACAACACTGGGACGCAAAAGCATTTGATTAAGTCCCCTGTAGTTGACGTATCAATGAAATAATATCCATTTGTTACAAGACATTCCGATACGATGCGTTTTTTTTGTGTGTAAAGAAACAAAAAATAATTTCTTACCAGACAATGTTTTCGTGGTTGGTATTTGCACTAGCGGTGATATTAAGAAGAGCAGCACGTACACCATCGACAAGCCGAAAGGTCGTAGTGCTATACCTGAAATTAGAAAAAAAGTGTTAGGAAAATAGTATTAACAAAATCTAGGACGAAAAATCGTATTTTTCGACAACTCAAAATTAGGTTTTGCTAAACTTGTTTGATATCATGAGTACGACCATTAAATAAAATGAGTTCGACGATCTTCTGTGTATATAATATGTATGTACACTTGCAGCATAAAATAAGTATAAAAACGTGGACGTGACTTTCCGTCAGAAGAGTTGGAAGGAAATAAAATGTAGGTTAATTTAAAATTCATTTTCATTCATTAGACGCATCTTGTTTCTCTCATTCATTACGTATATATATAGTTATCGCCGGGTAATAGATTTGCAATTGACACCATCATGATGTCCATTTTTGGTCCTGAGTTATGTAAGTGACCTTTGTGTTGTTACAATGGCAGTAATGTACGATTATAAAAGAAAAAAAAAATTTTATTATAAAAATCAGGTTGGAAAATAGTTTTAAAACTAATAAGAATTTGTTATATAAAAAGTTACTTGCGTAATGAATTAACTGTATGAAAATTGCACTATAAGTGACTTAGTTGCACCGCCGTAAAGTTGTCTGCTTATCGTATTCCACAGGATATGTCACGGAGAGTGTGCGATGGAATTGCATAATTTGATTCCGCCTTCCCCTTTCCATTATCGGGAGACTAGACGTGGGCTGGGATTCCACCCCTATGTTGTGGATATTCCCAGGATTCGCATGAAGCGTTTCGCACACATATAGCGAGCGGCTAGAGGGTAGAATTCCCTACCTGCGAACTTATTCCCCAAACGTTACAACTTGGACCTTTTCAAGGTAAGAGTAAATAGGCATTATTTAGGTGTGAGGTGAGATGAAGGTCAAATGCGCACTTATTTTTTATATAAAAAAAATTGCCTGCCGAAGTTGCCTAACAGAAATTCTTTTATATTTATTTATTTTACATACACAAGCTTGCAACTATCGTTCCAGGACTAACCTAATGCAATTAGTGTAGCCAATATTAATATACTACTATATTGTATTGAGTTATATTATATTATTATATATTACAATTTATAAAGCTACATATCTTGTCAACCGTTTGGTAGCTGTAAAGGAACCTGGTTGAGGGAAGAAAGTACTTTCATAGATTTCTCACAGGCGGTGCTCTGGCAAAAAAGTCATTAAAACCAAAAACAAAAGTCTGTAACAAACGCATAGAAAATGTCGTGGTTCTGGCTCGATGTGCAGTTCAGTAGAGCGGTCGCCTTGGTAAGGCACAGATGCAAATTCGAGTCCTCTCAGATCAAAGGAATACTTTTTTGTGTTCAATCTTTGTATTGATAATTATAACAAAATATATATAAAATATAAAAAAATAAATGGGTATAATGGTAGTAATATTAAGTAGAATACATAGTACATACTTCTTCTTATTTAAGAACTAGGCTCTAATCCATGGAATCCAACGATCTCTGTTCAGCGCTTGAGCATGATTTCTGGCATGTCGATTTTGTTTCAAATCGGAATCGAAGCGATCAGGTAGTCTCGAAATCAGATGGATTTACAAGCGAGAAGATGAACCTGATTCCTACTATATATTTCTAATTTGTGAGTTAAATCAACTATTGTTTCGATTTGAAATGTCAAAAGTTTCCGATCGGCCAGTTGTGAATCGCAATTATGCGCCTCGACTCGGAAGAGACGCAGTTGCCGATCGGGAGAGGCAATCAAGCTGCTGATACGACACGATATTAACTTTTCCCTTATCTGATCTAAATAACTTCGTTACGGCCATCCTCTGCCTCTCTTTCCTCTGATCTTCCCTTGTATGATGTTTCTATGTTGTGACGTATCAGACGCCCAAACATCTTTCCCCTTAAACAAGCTTATAATAATATATTTCTACATCATCATAATGATGTCCACTACTGAATATTGCATTGACTGCCTCCGTGGCCGAACGGTCAGGTTCTAGGTTCGATTCCCGGGCCGGAAGAAATATTTGAATGGCCTACATTTATTTTTCTCGTGAGTTTGTGTGTAATTTTGTATATTATATATTTTTATATATTTGTAATTATATATATATATATATATCTATATATATATATAGATATATATATATATATTATATATATATATATATCTCTCTCTCTCTCTCTTAAGGACTAACATACGTATAATATAATATAAAAACTAAATAACCAATCTACACGAAATGCACATGTCGGCGACGTGTAGCGGTGTGTAGCGCAATCAGGGTGTTGGGTAACTTGCCTCGGAATCACCGATATACGACACCCTTCAAAAAACAAACCCCACCCAAAACTCCTCCTTCATGAAGGTTGACAGATGTTATTATATAGAATTACAAACTATTTACATACTATTGTACCATAACATATTAAAAGCACAATCATAGCATATTAAAGGAATTCTTGAATCAATAATAATTGAAAGCAGACTTTTTTAATAATGTTCGTTGTCCTGAAGTGAATATTATGTTATAGTATATGATAGGTGCAATAAAACTTCTCGAAATTGCAAAAATCAACATAACGTAAAACGTTACTTTTCTACACCGCGGTTTGTAATGAAAACCTTGACGGAAATGTAAAGATTAACGTGCACATAAATATTTATTTTAATGCAAGATTGTTTAGTTTAACATATAGTGCGGCTAAAACAAGATATCGCCTACATATTTATTATATAAAATCAACAAATCTTGCACTCATTCATAAACAATTCCGGTTAACATTAAGTTTTTTTAGGAAAATGAATTTACAGTTGCATAATTATTTTACTGAATATCATGATGTGTTCACTATTATGATATTTATATATATCTTATGAAAATAATACGTTCATAAGTTTCTTACAGGTGGTGCAATGACAAAAAAACTGTTTAAACCCAATACAAAGATTTGCAGGCGACATAGAGAGACTCGTAAGGTCTGCTGACTCGATTTGCAGCCCAAGTGGTGAGAACGGTAGCCCCGTTTTGGCAAACAGACGCTGGTTCGTGTTCAGTCGGATCGTATCTATTGATAAATAACTAGTTTCATAGTTTCTGGGAAAAACAACCTTAACACACGGATACCCGTTTAATTTCAAACATCTAAACATCATCATCAACATCATTAACTGCCGCCGTGCCCAATCGGTTACCATGGACTACCACGCAGAGGTCTCAGGTTGATTCCCGGGCCGGGAGAAATATTTGTATGGCCTACATTTATTTCTCTCGTGACTTTGGGTGTAATTTGTGGTTTTTTATGTGTGTCCATGGCACCCGCGACACAGAATTTCCCTAGTACTATGTTAATTGTGAGCGTTATTATTATTATCAACTCGTGTATATCTCCTTACTCAACAAGGTTCAGGATTTTAAGCCATGCTCTGCTATACAGATCCAATGCAAGCATTCTCCCAGCTAGGCTCTCTAAAATAAAAAAAATAAAAAGAGCTAAACCATTGTTCTGGGCCAACTAAAGCTCCGGCCGGGCCAAAATGTCACGGTAACATTTCGACGGGAATTTGTTCCACATGGTATCTTTTCTATTTCGCCCCATTTCCCACGTCGCGGCTTGCACCTTCAAACAAAATGGCGTTTTATTCCGCACCGACTGCCGAGACAGGCAATCAATTAACGTTTCTTTTGTGTAAAACAATGTTGGTTTCATTTATCTACGTTTGCCTGTGTCCACCTCACAAAATAGTTTTGTATGACTTTGTAAAAGCCAAAATGAACAGACTGTTTATTTAATTTGAATAGCTAAGCAAAGCAATTAGTCACTTTAGCCAAACTATAGGCTTCTTATTCAGATACTAGATAACGTAATTCTGGTAAATATAAATGAAAAAAATTCTGCATCAATCGTCATCGCGCAAGAATATCTAAATTATGAGGCAATTCGCTAAAGGTTTGTGGATACGTACGTTTTTTTGTGCTAAGTAACAAAACAAACATTCTCACACAACTGACTCATTCAATTATGACTTCCCTTTCGTTATATTATGTTCTCTTTTAATGTCAACTCTAATAAACATGATTGAATGTCTTATATGTAACACGACACACAGTAAACTAATTTAAATATACTATTTATACATATATAGTTGTCTTAATTTATGTTCATTGAATTAAATGATTAAATCATAAGCGTTCTACAAATAAGTCACGTCATGCTTGTTTTAAACTTCCGTGGCATCCTGTAATTGGCATTTTATAGGTACTGCTCATATAAAATAGTTTTAAAATTTTGGTAGCCGTAGAGCTCTTTGTCTAAGAGGTCGTCCAGGGAAGTAACCTTACCTATTTCTGCCGCGAAGCAGTAATGTCAGCATTACTGCGTTCCGGTTTTGAAGGAGAAGGGTGCTGGGGAAATAACAGGCATATGGGACTTGTCAACTTATGTCTCAGGGCGATGGGCGCAGTGGCAGTGCCCCTCACATCTTTTTGATTTAAAGCTCTGAGTGGGACTGCAACTGTTATAGACAGACAGCTTACCATCAGGCCCACGACTTGTTCATCTCGTCACTGGATATTATATAAATAACCTTAGAATAATAACGCATAGAAACCTAGTCCGCACACGCTAAGTGAGGCAAATTGAAGCGCGCCCAATGGGTCTACACGAGCGAGCGGGCCTTCAGTGCTCAAGGTCAACTTGCACCGCGAACAGCTCAAGAATTTTAGCCAAAAATGACGAAATGTGCGGTAAATGAGTGTAAAAATACGTCAGACAAACATAAAATAGATAGTAACATCACATTCCACAAGGAAGTAACGCGTTTCAAATTGTATTTTTATATAAATATTCACTAAAACCGAAAATTAACCTACTACTAAAACTAGCCTACATGAATTTGATTTTTGCCTCACTTGTGACTATTCGTTTGATATGAAACTATCATTTTATGCGTTATTATTCTAAGTTATAATCTCAGTACAGAGTACTAAAAAACGGACCTCAAAAGTACGCGGAATTACATATAATTACCAAGTTTTATTGAAATCGGTTACCGGAAAGTGCGCAAACCCGGATTCACCCCTAGTTCGCCATTATGCGGGACTTGACACAAGAGATAATAAAAATCGGTTCTCACTACTCAAAGTATATTGAGAGAGTAAAACGCCATAAATTGGAAAATAGCAAAATCAACCATTAAAATAATTGCTCCTTATAATACAATTTGGCGCTATTTATAAAAATGAATCTTCACGCGTAAACAGCCCACTGAGGAGGTACCCTCTTTCCAACAAAACAAGAATCATGAAAATCGGTTCACAAATACCGGAGTTATCGCGTAACATAAAAAAAACATACAGTCGAATTAAGAACCTCCTACTTTTTTCAAGTCGGTTAATAAAAAATTTATCTATATGTATGTTGTTGAATGTCCTTTCATAAACAAATATATTGAGTAAGTACGTCGGAAATGAAACTATTTTCTTTTTCTTATCTAAATTGCGTGTATTCGGTTTTGCTGCCTTCAATACCCGTTTTACTACTAAGTCTTATTAGTCACGGCTGATTGAGATGGTAAAGTCATCAACAAGTTACTCAGCAGCAGAATCAGCCGTGACTATGGGACCTGTAGAAAGCCCGAAACGTTGGTTTGCTTAAAAAAAAACATATCTATATATATGTATAACAATCGCGAAATTCTAAGAACTCGATGAATGAAGTTATAGTAAAATGAAGGCCTAGTATTATGTATGTAAATACTATTTATATTGTAAAACAAATTACAAATTTTAACAAAGGCAAGCTTATCCCATTAAAAATAATTTCTACCATCTAACCTATGAATGATTGAAAGAAAAGTTGGTTCCTGCTACGTACTCAATAATGACAAAGATAAATTTATTGCATCAAATGCATGTACGAATACATATACATCTAACAAGTAAATGTGGTTTTAGTAGCAGTAGAGTTCCTCGTAAAAGAGTTCGTCCAGGTAAGTACTGCCACCACCTTATGTATTTCTGCCGCCAAGCAGTGATGTGAGCATTACCTACTGTGTTCCGGTTTGGAAGGGTAAGGGTGCTGGTGAAATTACAGGCACATGGGACGTCTCAACTTATGTCTCAGGGTGACGGGCGCAGTGGTAGTAACCCTAAGATTTTTGCGATTTAAAGCCCTGAGTGGCACGGCAACTGTTATGGATAAGCGTGTCGATTACCACCAGGTGCACGACTTGTTCGTCCCGTCATTTGGTATTATAAAAAAAACTAATACATATAAAAAATATATATACTAAAATGAATGTATAAAATAAAACTATAAATAAATATATGAAACGTAAGTAAATATTTTGTTAGTTCTAACATAAGGAGTTTCAATAATCCCAAAAGGGCACCTCTAAAAACCCGTAGCGAAGGCGTTTGCCTGACCTAATATTAGAGGCATAAAGGTGCAAAAATGTTACATGTCTATCTGCAAAAAAATTGCATGGTACATGACGCTCAATATAAATATTGGGCGTTACATACCATAACCACGAGATAGCGGCGAACCTATTCCATCATACTAAAATGAAGGAGATCCAATGCACTTTTCGAAAATCACCTTATATCGTGACCACATCGATCTCATAAAACAAAGTGCAGTAAAACGCGAAAACGCTTTACAGCAGCGATCGTATCATTTTCAAATTAGATATACTCATACCATAATATACCTGAAGCTGAAAATTTGAACTTGTTTGACAACAGGTTTTTTTTATTATAGTATGCGATGGGACGAACAACGGCCGCTTTCTATATTTGATCCTGAATCTAAGATTGTTTTCTATCCAGATTTTATTCGATCCATCGAACGCTGCCGGATCTGTATTTCAATATGTCTACCACGGCTCTACCGCCCTTTAAAAAAAAAGGATCGGTCGTAAATTTACTCCCTCTCTGACGTTTAGTTCCACGCAATCGGAGTAAAAGGTCATTACATGAATTAGTGAATAAAATGGTGGTTATGTTTCTAAGATTAATATATTTATAAATGTGATTTTACATGTGTGTGTGTGAGCATGATAGATGGTAACTGTATTTACAAACCGAACAGCCTAAGTAATTTCTATCTGTAATTTCTTTTTTGCACTTAATGCATTTTGTAGCCATTTTTAGCCGTTCTTCTAAATGTTCGTGTATGCTATTGAATACTATGCTGCTCTCACAGCTTTTGTTGTATCCAGTCACTAGATGGCGCTAGTAAATTTACAAATCACGGTGGTGTTAAACATAAACTTAATATACACCACGAAGGACAGAAATTAAAAGAACTAATTGAAACGCGTTTTCTTGGACTTCAATTAAATGGTCACTGCAACTGGAAGTGTCACATAAATAAAGTCTGTAACAAAATAAATAGTTATGTCTATATGACGAGTAAACTTGGAAGAACTGCAATATCTCAAACCCTATTCCGGTCATGTCGAGCCAAATCTCAAATACTGTTTGTTGTTGTGGGGAAACAGTACTGATGCGTATAGGCCTTTTATAGCATAGAAAAGATGTATGCGAGCGATATGTGGGGCACCACCAGATCAATCATGTAGACCTTTGTTTAAAAAATTAGGAATTATGTCTCTCCCTAGTATGTACATATATGAGTTATGTAAGAACGCATGAAGGTTTGTTCAAGCGAGCGAAAGATAACCAAAACCGATTTCTTAGACACTAAAACAGACTGGTTATGGACTCATAGTTTGCCAGATTCACTAACATCACAACCACTAAATAAGTTCAAGTGTTTATTAAAACAGTGGTTGAAAGAAAAAACATATTACAATGTAAATGAAGTTTTGAATAAGTAAATTATATTGCTATTTTCATATTTATAATTAATGTCATTTCATAATTTGACTAATAATTTAAGAAAAGGTTTTAAGTGACATAGTGTTACGTAAAAAACCAATTATTTGAAATGATTATATGTATGTATAACGTAAAATGTAATTAATTAGAGACACTGCTTTTTAATTTAGCATGTTTATATTAGTTATTACACAGCATGTTGCATTGACTCTTATTTTATATATTGCATGTCAGAAATGGCTAAATGTGTGATACATTATTCTGTAAACATTACCATCTAGTATTGTATCTACTTACCACATTTAAAGCAATAAATTATTTGATTTGATTTGATTACACACAGGTCAGTTGTTGGCGCTGTACTATTTCAGTTTTCAATAACCAGAAATAGAGACGAAATGGCCCTTATTTCGTCTCTGTTACTGGTTATATACTCGATGTTTAAATATATATAGGTTGATAATACCGCGTTCTTTCATAATTCAGGCAAATGGACCTTATATCACTTTTAAATATCAATTTTCGTTTGCGCTGAAATCACAAATTAGAAAGCTGAACAAGTACAGCGTCAACAATTGACCTGTGTGTACATCTCCGTATATTCCAAAAATATTCTGTATTTATTGTAATAAAGATAATATCTCTAACAATGGGGGCTGTTCCATTTGGTGGTGTGGGAAAAACATCTAACTACAATATAAACAGACTCACATTTCATCGGCAATTAAATATTAAACATGTGATTTTGAAATTTTCGTCCATTATAGCAAAACCCAAGTTAAACTGGGCGATTTGAAGTGAAACAATTTGCACAACAGCAGTTGTCACAAGATTTTGTGATTTGGCAGAATAGTTTTCAAATAAATTAAATGACACTTCGTCTCCATTTCTGGTTATTATACTCGATGTTTCGCATAGACATCTCGCGCTTTGTCGCTCTCGCGCAAGTCGCGCCATATCGTGCTAGCCCTACAGATAGACGAAATTACGATGACTAACTTATGGAACGTATTACACTAAACACATCTATGATTTTAGTTTTGTAATTATGAGAATGGGTTTTCACTCATATTACTTGTTCGTTGGTTGGTTTTGTTGGTTGGTTCGTTGGTGGTTGGTTGGTGGTTGGTTGGATTGTTTAATTACATTGGTTCCCTAATGTAATTAAACAATTTGCAATCCTAAGCCGCACCTTATGGATTAATTTAATACTCTAACGTCGTTATGCAAATCCTAATGAAAGACACCGTGCAAACGATGACTAGCATCAAATAAACATTGGCAAGTAAATACTCAAGTCTCCAGACGCATGAGCATTAAAATAATGGAAGCGAATTCCGGATAAGTGGCACTTGTATAATAATATTGATAATAGAACGATGAGGTGATTTCGTACTTCGCAGAACCTTTGAATTGTCTAGTGTTAAGTTATGCATCATGTTTTAGAACGTGATTGACGGCCTGCGTTAACAAAGCCTTAAAACAGTTCATAAATGTTGTTCCAAATTTTTGTTCAATTACGGATGGCAACGAATAAAATACTAAAACGTTAATGTAGGCAACGCCACTACATAACCTAAGTTGGGAGGGGTGGAGACCTAAAACACATTTTTTTTTATTTAGGCTCCAGCTTTCCACAAATGTAGGTACATTTGTATTAAAAACGACTCTGTTTTATGACTTCTTTTAGTTTTAGTACTTTTTGTGGAAGAGAAATAAAGTACATTTATATTTACCTACATTATAATACACGTTATGTATTCTAATAACGTAATATTTAAAAATATATACTTGTACATAACATTATGTACATTATTTAACCTTCGTAATAAGCAAAATCACACACAACAAAGGAAATCTACGTCAAAATTTCGCTTTTCACACAATTGTTAAAACATCATGTGTTAGCCATTGACTTACAAAAAGTCAATGGTGTTAGCCATAAGTTTATCTTTTACAAAAATAGCATTACACCAGAAGCTCGAATAACAAAATATCAATCGATATTATAATCTCTATGTATCTACATCAAAATCACATACCTACTATGTAAACATTGATTCTAGAGATAACGCGAAGCGTGTCGAGGAAACGCCGTGTTAAGTAAACCTCGTGACGTCATGATTGATGGGCTCAGATTCTCAGCAGGCAGACACTGCTGTTTCTTTACAATAATCTAAACAGATGACGAATATTACGTAGACACGTAGCAAAAGAGCAATGCTCGAATAATGTCCTCGAATTAAGTCACGATGCAAAAAAGAAGTGATGCGAGATAACCGTTTGAAACAATTGGTAATTTGTACTTCATGACCTACGCAATAATTAGCACTTCTGAAAAAAAAACAGATATCTACAGAATCAGCAAGACTTCCGGAATAAATGCAAATGACGTGTCAATAGTTTCAACAAAAAACTGTACAACACAATCCGGAATAAGCTGACACAAATACTAGCGCTATAAATACCAAAATCACCATCCCGTGCACGATTCTGTAGCTATTTTGAAGTTTTAGCATAAAGATAACAAAAAAATTCACTTGCGCATGTTTTGATGTGGTTAAGTGTATGCGTGAATTGTATAGTGTTATAAAGTGATGTAAGAATATACAGAAGAACACGGTCAAACTTGAGACTTGCTAATTTAATATGACACAATTCTAATTAGGTTACACTGAATGAATAGCACGAGTGCAGTCTGCACAATATGCAATAAACCCAGTGCATTTACAAAATGACTATTAATAAGTACAAGTATCATACGTAACACATCAAATGATGCGACTACCGATTTCAATCCAAATCTCATATTGATTAAATGATAATCTATATGGTACTGCATGTGTTAGTATAATGGGGTTATTTACGGTAATTTACAAAATTTTATTAAATGAATCGCGATATAGTTCTAACGTTCCTAATTAGTGAAACGTTGCGGATATGGGAGTCACGGTTTTTGCAGCCACGCAATTAAAACTTGTTAATTAAAAAAATTAATACATTTTGCAGAAAAATAAATGCAATACTGCGGTACTTAACTTTATCTTCATAGTTTTCTACAGATATTAAGACACACACATTACGCGGTACCTTTTAAAACCACTAGGTGAATATATAAAAATTATTAAATATATTGTACTATATCTTATATATAACCAGATGTGTGAATGAATATTTAGAACAATAATTTTGCGTACAACAAACAAAATGTACTTACTATACATTTTTGTAATTCTTGACATATTTAATTTGTAAAATTCTAACACGAGACTTTCGTATTTATTATTGTAATAGCCAATTAAGATTTTATCATTAAACATTTACATGTCATTTGATATATGTGAAACATGTTTGTACTGGTATTTTTTTGTGTTACAGCTTTTGTTCTACCATGTTTGAAACAAATAAAATAATTTTGCTATTATTGTGCGAATAACGTGACTGCTGTAAGTTGTGGTAACCATTAATTAAGACAACACTTTAGAAATAGTCCTTTTGTATTATATAATCTAAATTTTTGTATAATGTATTTTGTATAAATGTATAAAGTGTCTTTTTTATGATACTAAGTGACGGGACAAACAAGTCGTGCGCCTGGTGGCAAGCGACACACTTGTCTATAACAGTTGCAGTGCCATTCAGAGTTTTAAATCACAAAGATCTGAGGGGCACTGCTACTGCGCTCGTCACCCTGATACAAGTTGACAGGACTCGTGTTCCTGTAATAATTACTCGATGGTTGTCAATATTTTTTTTTATAATATCATGTGACGGGACGAACATGTCAGTAAGCTACACGCCTAACCATAACATTGGCAAATAAAGTTATTGAGATAGTAATTGGTAACTAAACCATTTGCTCGGATCTAAATTGTGTTATATTTGTTTTTTCAAATAAACAAACGTTTCGGGATCTTTACAGGTTCCATGGTCACGGCGAAAAAGAAACAACTGCTACTGCCATAACTGCCTCCGTGGCCGAACGGTTACCATACTGGTCTGCCACGCAGAGGTCTCGGATTCGATTCCCGGGCCGGAAGAAATATTTGTATGGCGTACATTTATTTCTCTCGTGCGTTTGGGTGTAATTTGTGGTTGTCTGTGTCTGTGTCCATGGCACTCGCGATACAGGGTTTCCCTAGTGCGGCGCTATGAGCGTTTGCGTTATATATACGCTTTTAGATCCGAAAACCTCCCTAATTTCTAATGCGTAGCAATAGCGAAAACTCGATAGTAATGTATTCTTCTTTTACATAGATTCCCAATTTAATGTAGTTTTAGAAACTAAAAAGTGATGCCAAAAAATATGAAAACATCGATGTTGCTGTACATGTTTCCCATACACCAGGTACACTTTTAATGATGGTATGACAAGACGGGCTGGTGTCCGCAAGTCGACGTCATGGGGCCAATTTGCGTGTGGCACTTTTAATATTTTTTTATATTTAATCATTTCATAGAATACAAAATATATTATTATTTAATATTATTGTAATGAATATTATGATCTTTTACTACCATAATATTAATTTAAGTAATTATATTAAAGGAATTGTTCTTAATATAATTTAAGAAAAAATCCTTCAATGACAGGACACAGAACCGGAGGTCAGATAGAACGAATTTTTCTTTGTGTTCCATCTTTATATTAATAATTATATTATTATTTTTATACGATACAAAATATCACAATTCTGATAGCAACATTTGGTAATCAAATTAGTACCGTAAATAGCGACAAAAGTAATAACGTCTCGATGAGATCACTGTTATGTTGCCAGTAACCAGTTGAACTGTGGGCCGACCTTGTGAATCAGACGTCTGATAAGGCACCGTGGCAGAATGCTAACCATCACCACTAATGGGCCAAACGTAAAATAAAATGTATTTAAATTTACATTGTACCGTGCGCCACTTCATAGTCATACACATACTTGACAAATCAAACTAATTAAATTTGTATGTACATAAAAGAACAGTTTTTAATTTTCAATAAGTCGTGACGATTTTAGACTAAATCGTTAAGTGAATAAATAAATAAAAAAATCTAAGTAATCGACTTTTTAGGCTTTCAAAATGGCCACCACTGTATAAATATAACGATTTCCCGCGAAAAAATTTCAAAAATGTAAAGTTTTGGAAGAAAAATTACAATCTAAAATCAAACAGTAGGTATGGCCTATTATAGACGCCTTAGCCTGTCCCGAAGGACAAAAATGTTTACTGGTATTTACTACCCGACTTTTTATGTGATAACTTTAGTTTAAGCATTCGTTTTTTTTATCTGGAATGGATTTTAAATCAACCTATGACAAAATTACAAAGAATCTTATTTAGTAATGTGCGTTACTTTAGTAACAATATGGTCGTATTTCCACTGCCTTGGCGTATGACTATTTTAATTCATAATGCGTTTTCCTTCAACGCACTTTTACCATCAACATAAAGATAATGGAAAGAATTACCGTGAATGAAACTATTTATCTCGTAAGTTTTCTTTAACTTTAGAAATAACATATAACTAAGATAAATAATAGATACAGTACAAATTTAGTTTCTAAAGAAAGTCGCCTAACATGTACTTACCTACATTGAAATGATAGAAATTTCAGTATTCAATAAAGATGATAGTATAATAAGACCTAATTCGAAATCACCGATTTGTTAACAGGTTAGTCGTTTAATGACATCACCAGTTCCGCCTCCGGTATGTTTTGTTATAGAGCAAAAAATTGAAACGTTTTATTGAATAAAATAGTGGGAAACACCAATACCAAGAGTTTACTAACTAACGTTCATGCACAAGAGCATATATAAAACGCCATGCTGTAAATTGTAACCTGATGATTTTAATTTTAACATATGAGTTTGATTTATGCGAACAACAACGTAGCTCCACTTAGATTTTGCTTCCTTGTTGTTGAACTTCTCTTAAAACATATTTTCAATCTTGTGAAAAATATCCAAAGTAACTAAACAGCACTTGAGTTTTTTATTATTAAGTTCAAAATATTGTAATCTATGACTACACCTACAATTCTGCGAATCAAATTCGTAATCCGTATTTGATGGAGACAGCACCCCCATGATAAAGCTGGATTGTATAAATGTTTCCGTTAATTAAATCGTAGCCACCGCCCTCAATGCACAGTCTGGTTGTAGAACTGTTTCGCAGAATGGATTTTGTTTTTTTAATACAGCTAAGTGGCGGATTTATGTGTAATTAAGTAGTATTGTGGTGGACGGTTCACCTTGTGTGTGCGTGCAATGTAAGCGATTACGAGGCGAGGGAGTGTTCGCGAATATCCTCGTTTTAGTAAACAATGAAGAAATAGCTATGAAAGCTTCTGATGGTTAGTCTTTTACGTGTTGTAAATGCCTTAACTCAAATATGATTAAAAGTCCAAATATGGCAGTACGAAATAAAGATATACAGGGTTATTTGTAAAAGACTACCAACCTCACAGCAACTTAAGTAAAACTTAAGGACTTTTGGTAAATTTGTTGTTTTGTAAAAAGTAATGAAACTTAAGTTTTTGTTTATGATGTTAGTAATATAGTATTGCGAGTTTATTAGTATTTTACAAATAACCCTATATACAAGTGGAGGTAAGTAAAACATTCGTAGCAGTAGAGCTCCTTATGAAAAAGTTAGTCCAGAGAAGTACTGCCACCTTACCTATTTCTACCGCCAAGCAGCAATGCGAGCATTATTGCGTTCCAGTTTTTAAGGATAAGAGTGCTGGTGAAAAAGGCACATGAGACTTGTCAACTTATGTCTCAGGCGCAGTGGCTGTGCCCCTCAGATCTTTGTGATCAAAAGCCCTGACTGGCATTGCAACTGTTATGGGCAGCCGTGTGGCTCACAACCAGGTGCATGACTTGTTTGTCCCGTCACTTGGTGTCATAAAAAAACATTCGTTCCGACACACCGCTTGACTACGCTTCAATTCCTGACGAAACATTCAAGAATCATGGAGTACACTTTATAAGACAAAACGTATAACGTGCAGTCAACAGAGCGCCGGGTTTTGTAAGCAAGTCACTTCGGAGCGGTGTATGTACTCGAAGGGTGTAGGTGACTATAGCGTGAATTAAGTCATACCAATCAACATGTTATTAGAAATTCACGGACTTGATGTGGTTGGGGTGCACTATAAGTTTCCGGAATGAATACGAAAAAATTACTATAAATGGTCAGAAATGAATTTATTGTTTCTCATGGCATTGCATTGCACCAAGTGACGCGATCCGTTTTTTGAGCCTCAGTCAAATTGTGTGGGATCCACCGAGAGCACAGCTTTTCATCCTCACACCCAAATGTTTGTGTAGTATTGATTGTATTTGACTCATGCCTATGCCTAAAGATGCCCGAATCTCATGGTATGTCTCATGCCTGTCTGTTTTGATCATACGGCGCACAGCATCGATGTTTTTGTTGTTCACAGCAGTGGACAGGCGACCATCACGAAATTCGCCACTGAAATTCACACGACCGCGTTTGAATCTGCAAACCAGCTATAAATAGTCGTCTTGCATGGTGCTTCGTCATCAAAAGCAGTTTGAAGCCGAGCGAAGCTACGCTGAGCTGTTAAATTACACTTGACGTCGTAAAAAATCATACTATGAAGATTTTCACGAGTTAAATCCATGGTGATGTAGACAACCAATTTCTAAAATGACGCCACAATGTAAAAACAAGTGACAGTCAGATGAAACAAACTGTATTCTACAGCCAAAGAGTTCCATTTTCAAATGTTGTAATTACTTTTTAAATATTATTTATGTAAGTGTCCTGTTTCGGAAACGTATAGTGCGCCCTATGTATTATGTTAATAAAAAATACACGACAGTAATCTATGGTAAGTAACAAAATGTTAAAATGTTGTAACAAATCACACTTTACTAAGATCCCTTCTGATACGCGAGGAAACTTTAAAGTTAATTATTTCGTTTATTTTGATGGAGACTATGAAACGGTCGACTATTATGGTTGGTTCAAGATAACACCACAAACTAGCTCAAGTGGCAATCTTCGAACTTGAGTCTCTAACAACTTAAGGACGCCACAATTCGGTTTGAAATATGATGTTCAAATACTTCTTAAAAGGGACAATTACCTATGCAAAAGAAATGTGTCACACCAAACCAATAAATAAAGGTCATACATAATTCAACTTGTAATTTGGTCATCTTGAACTATTTTCTAAAGGAGTCCATATTATGGTTAACACATGTGCGACCCATACGAAATTGTCGGTACGGCTATACTTTAGATAAGTCAGGGTTCCGTAAGATTTCGTACATAATAAAAATATATTTATAATCAATAAATCAAATGGACTTAATGAAAAATGAAAAATTAAAAACATACAAGTATTCGTACAAATAAATAACATGAGAAAGTGCACTTTGATTTACTCAAAGCATGAATTCGGAAGACTTTACACGTATCTTATTAGTTCATCCATTACTAGTGATAACAATCTCGTATATAATACTAGTGTGGCGTAAGGAAGCGTATTATAGGTATACACACAGATTGGTTTATTTACTTATACTATTATTTATTACTCATAACGCGTTCCACTGCTGAACATGTGTCACGTAAATTATTAAGGTTGGTAACCACTGAACCCTAAAATAATCGGCGAAAAATGTCAGAGCGATTTTAAAATAAAAGTTCGAAGAAGTGTTTATAACGAAGGTTAGCAAAAAGTCACGGGGCCGTATGAGGGTGAGTTTTGGAATAGGAGTCAGGAGACGGGGATTGAGGATAGTGAAGCTTGAATCGCGCTGGCGAACTGACCTAGGAAACGTCGCAAAATCTGAAAAAGTTCATTTTCGAAAAGTCTACAAAACGTAAACTTAGGCTGCCTACAAAACGGTAACGGGAGTGTGCGTGTGGTTTGGTATTAAGAATTTAGTATCATAATTACGAGATAATCTACGATTTGATAGTCTAGCTTGGGTCGCGGTCGTGAAAAATCTAGGAGACTGCGTGTGTTGATCTAGGAAGTTCTATTTTCTGTGATATAAATTCATGGCAACCGCCTGCAATTGTAGTGATAATTAAATAGGGTATCGCGAGTGCGTGTTAAAACTCTAATTCGAAATTAGAGCTGATTATGGACTTCAGTTCCTGATTTACTTTCCAGGCAGATCTCAATTGTAGCAGCCTCGAAAGGCTTGTAACAGATGAGAGGTCACCTTTCAGGTATGTGACTTTTTACTATGTTACGAATGCGTATGTTACGATAACATATTTCATATATTTGTTTTTCACAACAGTTTTGTTGTACGGTTTGTGGCAAATTCATACATTAAAAAAAATTATATTCACATTGAATATCATTTAACTGACAGTAGGTGTTTTGTTAGTTGGATGAACATTTTTGCAGGTAATTGTTAGATTACTTGACAAACGTAAAATTGAGTTTATTTTATTTCGCTTCTAATTATGTAATTAACTACATACTATTACAATAAGAATAAATATGATTGATGAGCGCATAAAAAAAATTGTAGGATAGAGGTTATAGGATACAGGATTTAAATTGCAATTTCATTTAGGTTCTCGACATTTAACTTAGGTTTATTCTAATTTCGTTCGGATAACGTTAAGAATAATTAATTATAGCTCAGTTAATGTGTGACAAAAATTTATGTTAATCAGTAGGGTTAGCACGACAAGGGGGCTTGCGTGAGAGTGATATAAAGCGCGAGATACTGCTATGCTCGCATAAAAATAGCACGCTTTATATCGCTCTCGCGCAAGTCGCGCTCTGTCGTGCTAGCCCTACAGGTTCGTCAGGAGACCGGTAAATAGGTTTTAATGTTGTTTTAATGTGACGTTTAGGATATCAGGATAGAATAGGTATTTACTTAGGTAAAATAAACATCTTTTGCTTAATCGTTTGATTTTATGAATTTCAATATAGAGTTCATATTTACACTTATTTAAAATATTATGCGTAGTAAATATAGGGGAGAGTGGGGTTAATACGGACGCGGGATAATTTCAGACGCAATGGCTTCTAAAATTCTAGTTTCCCCGCGCCCCGCTATAGCGATCTTTCGATCACATCCACCATCGTAAGTGTGTGGAAAGTTGTCAAATAGAGAGAGCCCGCACACGCGTTTCAAAGTAAGTACCAAAGACTTTTCATGTGTTTTGTTGTAATTTTACTTCATTTTTAGTGCCGTGTGTACTGTTGTGTGAGAATTAATGAAATGTTACGTTTGTCATAAATATTTATAAGGTCCGTCCTCGAAACTGTAAGAATATGAAAATCGTACGTGCTAGCATAACATCAGAAATATTATGTAATTAAATAAATTACGATTGGGGCAATTACAGACTTGGGACTCGGGGCAAATCCAGACGTCTGTAATAACCCCAATTAAGGTTTTAAATAGGTTCATCTAAAGGAGACCGATACGCTTTCATACAATCTTGGGCCAAGATGTAGGAAGATGAAAGTGGTATCAATTAATAGCTTATAAATTGTCATACGATCACTGTCCGCATTTACCCGACATGCACCGGGTAATTACGGACAGAAAGTATCGTTTTTCTTTAAAATTTATATTTCTTGATTATTTAAAAATAAAATATTATGGTAATTTTGTAAGATTATAACCAAAGTTTAATTATAATTAAAAAATACTGATTAATGCTAATAATATGATTTTTATTTCGATATTCGCTTAAGTGTCCGAATTCCCCCTCTCTCCCCTACACCGAGATAAATTACAAGTTTATTCTATAAACCAAACATTCCAATTTTTTTTAATTACCTAGGGTGAGGTATAATTATTAAAGATATTAAATACATAATATTGTGCGTTTGTTTCACTGTCCTTCCTGTTGAAGTAATTGACATTTGAAAAATGGTATTAGACGATCACAGAAACTTAACTGAATCTGATATTTTAGGCTGGTAATTATATATTAATTAATTATATATTAAATCTTTATCGTAAAGTTGTAAGACCTCAATTGTCAGATTATAAAGCCTTTGTGGAAAAGTATATTGTTGATCGTGATGATGTTGGATTAGGTGTTCCTTCCGTTCCCCCCGAAGGGGCTCCCGCCTTGTCGTGGCGGAGGGGCTCTAGTAGCCGTGGTCGATTTCATCCCACGGTGAAGCTAAGAGGAACCCACGGGGCCGGCCGATTGTGGTAGGCTGGCCCGAGGAGGAGGGCGTTCCGCGCGGGGCTCGTCTGGTCAGCGGGACCGCGCGGATGCGCGAGGAGGAGGGTCGCGGGGGGAGAGACGTGTCGGTGTGTCGTTGCCGCTCGTCCTGTCCTCCGCGACCTTGGCGGGGCTGCACCGCTTTCGATGATGTAGTAGCGGCGGGGCCGCGGGGGAAGAGACGTGTCGGTGTGTCGTTGCCGCTCGTCCTATCGAACGTAGGCGGTTGGCCCGTGGCGGGCGCTCCAAGGGACTCTCTTCGGAGAGTCCGCGCGGAAGCGCGTTAGGTGTTGCGGCGGAGCCTGCCATCTGATCCGCCGCAGGGGCTGGGGGAGCACCCACTGAACTTCACAGTTGAGTGGATGCTGTCCTGGCCCCCCATGGCCCCTGGGTAGCGGACTCGGGGGAGTTCGTTGCCCAGCATAAAGGGGCCCGGGATGGAAGGCTCGTCTGGTGTTCGGCGAGCCTCACATTCGGAGTCGGGGGACCGATGTGTCTCCCTTCTCGGGGAAGGGCTGCGCAGGGCGCGGCTAGCCGCTATAGTACACGGTGACAGTATTCATGATCTCGTATGGAAGGATCTCCCTTTTTTCCAAGAAGATCTAGAACCTTGAGTGTACACAGGTTAGTACTGAAATAATTGGCCCCGTGGCCGGAATACTACGGGTTTAGCTTAGACTTCTGTTAACTTATACCATTAGCACGTACACAATAAATAAGTGAGGGAAATTGGTTCTCAGAGCTTGGTCAACCATACCACAGTTTAGAAAGTTCCCTACCAAGGCTTAACGTATAAGGAAATTGTATTTAAAAATGCTGAATTATCACCTATGTTATTATAACACTAACAATTAATATAATTATTTCCTACTTGCATTATTCAAGGTGTAGTAGGAATTTTAATTTAAGAAAACTAGGCAGGGTTTGAGGTGGGTCTTTGCTTCTTCCTTTTCTTCCTGTTTACTTGTTTCTCTTACTACATAAATTATACATAATTTTGATGCAAAGCACCTTTCAGGTAACCTCATATCTACTTAATACATTCCCGGTGTACTCTAGGTATTTAAACTGGAGTTTAATTGATACTGTGATGTTATGTGGAGGGGCGTGAATATTACCAACAGTATTTACATCTACCAACTCCAATAAGGTATTACAAATTCTCTTATTTGTTCTACGACGTCCTTGTTCGACAGTTCCTAACTAGTTACCCCGTCTCGTTGAAAGTCGAGTTTTGTGGTACACTAAATAATGTTCCTGGTTGCTGCTGCATTGCCGGAGCACTTGTTTGCATAGACTTACTAGTTTTGCGGACTGTATTGTGGCCATTTACGATGGCATAATATGGGTAGCGACACGCTCACACTGTCTGCTGTTCCTGAGCCGGCTTAAATGATGTCCTGGCTGTATCCTGATACTGGTCTGTCCTGTGTACATATACGAATGTGTACTCATCTTTCGGTGACAACGACTTGTGACATTTCATATACTTGGAATGTTCCACAAACGTTACACATAACAACTATTGATGGTTTTTCATGCTCCATCACTGTCATAGCGTGACATTTAGTGTTAAGGTATTCCACATAACGAATATCTATTGCATAATTGCCCTATTTATTTGGTTGACACCCAACCACTAATAAATAGCGTGAGAGTATGTAAGTATTTATATACCCTCCTACGCCCCGGAGAAGTAATAGGGGTTTGTCGTTCACGATACGAAGGCGGAGGTGGTCCGTAGTGAAATTACACGTACGAGTACATAAGGGGACTGTTGTGAGAACCTCGTATAACTCTACATTTTTAAAAGAGGTGGGCATTTTTTTCCTTATCCCATATCTTATTATTCCCTAAAATCGATTTTATATCTTTTTAAAGATCACTTAATATGATATCTGACGTACCTCTTAAAGAATTACAGGTTACTTATTTATTTAAAACAGAACGTGATTTATAGGTCCTAGATCACATAATTCATTTATAATAAATGTCAAAATATTAGGGGTTAAAGTATGAAATTGCCGTTTTATTGCAATAGGTTCTTTGAATTTTCATAGAATCTTCATGGTTTGAGGTTTTCGAATGAAACTTTTTTCAAATGGTTTCTGTGATTTTTTTTTTAAATTTGAAACATTTGAATATCGACTTTCAATTGTTTTTGTTATTCAATTTAGACAAGAAAGATGGATACTGCGAAAATTCGAGTGATTTTTGAATACGAGTTCCGACGCGGAACTAACGCGGCAGAAACAGCCCGCAATATCAATGCTGCGTTTGGAGAGGGGTCTACTAATGAACGCACCGTGCGATTTTGGTTTAAACGCTTTCGTGATGGAAATTTCGACTTAAAGAACGAGCCACGAGGAAGACCGCCCACACAGGTGAATAACGATGAATTAAGAGAGATAGTGGAAGCCGATCCTAGTCAAACTACCCAGGAATTAGCGGCATGGTTTAACGTTACCTTACCCACAATATTGACTCACTTGCGTCAAATCAATAAAATAAAAAAATACGAAAAATGGGTGCCTCATGATTTGACTGATCTGCAGAAAGAAACGCGTGTTGAAACTTGTGTTGCCTTGTTGAACCGGTACAGTAATGAAGGAATATTGGATAGAATTGTAACATGTGATGAAAAGTGGATTCTTTATGATAACCGGAAAAGAAAAATGCAATGGCTGACCCCAGGTCAAATGCCACAACAGTGTCCTAAAGCAAAACTTACCAATAAAAAGGTAATGGTAACTGTTTGGTGGTCTCAGCATGGTGTTATTCACTATAGTTTTCTCCGATCTGGTCAAGCAATAACGGCAGGTGTCTATTGTGCCGAACTCCGAACCATGTTGACAAAACTAGCCGTAAAACAGCCCCGACTCATGAATCGATCTTCACCATTATTGCTCCACGACAACGCGAGACCTCACACAGCACGAGAAACCATTTTGACCCTTCAGGAACTGCAGTTAGAAACCATTCGTCATCCTCCGTATTCACCAGACCTTGCTCCAACGGACTACCATTTTTTTCGTGATTTGGACAATTATCTACGTGACAAGAAGTTTTCTTCCCAGGAGGCAGTACAAAATGCTTTCACACAGTTTGTGCAGTCTAGATCGTCGGAGTTCTATCGCAAAGGCATTAATAACCTTCCCATTAGATGGCAGCAATGTATAGATAATAATGGCAACTATTTTGATTAAATAAATTTGTTAAAAATTTAAAAAATAAACAATTTAGATTTTCAGTACAAATCGGCAATTTCATACTTTAACCCCTATTATTTTTATGGATCCATAGTTAGCATCTGCATAGTGCTATACTGTGGATCCACAGTCCTTTTTTATATATTATTCTGATTCATTATTAAAAGGGGCAAACGGTACAATGTCCTTTAATATAGACATCGTTTTGATCGATTTGACTGCAAGTTTATGAACACGCGATACCAATTCTAAGAGTTCAAGAGTAACAGCACAGAACATAGGAACTACTAAAATAACGATTGAAACTAGTTTCTACTACATCTTGTCAAACCAAGCTTCGTTGTTTATACCCCCTAATTTGTATACTATGGTTTTTATGTAATATGGGAACTATTCATAAAGCCATTGGTTTAGGAATAGTTGTAATATGGGAACTATTCCTAAAGCAATGGCCTTAGGAATAGTTCCCATATTACATAGAATACGAAAGCGGAAGAGAAGTGGAATTTTTTTTAAATACAGCAGCAAGTTACAATAGTAATGGAGGCACAAGTAGGAGTAGGTAATAGGAGGATACCATAGTGGGTTGGCCATAATGCAACAATGAGTCTACCTTACAGAATATGAAAGAACTGACGATGAAACTTAAGACAACAGAACTTGTTAAGACGCAAAATAATCCACTTGGCACAGTTTCAACACAATCAAGTTCATGAAAAATACAATAAGGCTGCGATAATACAGTTGGCACAAGAAGGAAGGCTATGAATATTTTACGGTCTTGGAAATTTAATTAAAGTGGTGAAGTCCATAAATTTGGTGTTTTCTGTCAATCGAGGTTTACTGTAGCAGGCGACATTCGGTGTCGAAGGGTCGGAGGGTTTAATTAATGGCATTTGGCGATGCGGGCGCGGCCCATTAGTTCGGCAAACATCGTGGGCTCACGCCAGCCGTAATGTACCCGTTCGCATGGACTTTCGGAACCGGCTCTTCGCAAATTATTGACTACCTGCCGGCTCTGCTGCCACCTATCTTTATAAGCGACGCCAAAAAGAAGACTACTGTTTCTCAGTAACAGTTTTATCAATAGGTAGATTTTTGTTTTTATACAACGGAAAATTGTAATTTAACTATTTTCGTTCGTAATCAAGGAATTATTAAGTATAAAAGTAGTTTTGTTTCGAGCTTCAAGGTCTTGGTAGGTACTTTAATATTTCACCAAATATCACGCTACAAACAACCTTGTATTCAACAACTGGTAATTAGATGAGCAAGTTCAAATACCGAATAAGAAGAAAAATCAAAAAGAACGTAGAGCGACGTCGTTAACTGCCTTATAGTAGCAGATTAAAGAACATTAAAATCGGGCTGCAGAACTCGTTTATCAAAAGCGAAACTTAAACGAATTCCTCGGCGGAAAATGCTTGAAGATACAGAATTTTCACAAAATTCTTACCCAACTATACGAACATTTATGGGTTACTCGAAATCACAACATGGCTTTTCCATTACGTACGTTAGCGGCTAGAATTCGTTAGGTGGAGTTGTAAACAGAGGGTCGGGCAGGTAATGTTCCAAATTGTCGGATTTATGGGCCATAGGGGAATTAGGGTCAGGCAGGACGCGTGTCCTTTATGAGCAAAGCACGTATTCGGTGAGACGTCGACGATGATCATTAAAACTGTAAACCTTGGGAAAAGTGTTTCGCGCCGACCGACAGGGTGCCGCGCCGGTTAATAGCCCCCAAGTAGAGGCAGATGTTCTAGACCAAAAATAAAATTAATGATTATTCGAATTTGCTACATTTACTTAACCAATAAATACCACCTTCCGATCGAATGACTAGTTATAAATAAAAGAAATGACACAAAAAACAAATGTAGATACTAGTAACTAGAAAGTCGTGAAAATCTTTCAGATTTCAAGCATTGCGTGTCGCGAATCGCATGCAAATTTCACGGTACCCCTATCAACGGGCCCGGTGGCAAGGCATGTCGGTCATCAGGTCAGAGTACGAATCGCGAGGACGCGCCCATCAGACCAACTAAAGGCGCGCCGACAGGAGGATACATTACTCCTTCCCCGCAATGCGACGATGCGTGCTCTCAAATCTCGACTGATATGGACTTATATGTTACCGAGAGTCAAAAGCTTGATTGCGCAAGCCGCGAGTGCTCAATTACTCGACCTACATTCCAGAGAAATATTTAGGATTGCAGGCAATTATTTAAACAAAGTAATTTATCAACTTTCGATGTCAGGCCAGAAAGGTTATATTACGCTTGAGCAGTGTTAAAATATTCTGAGTACTTAATATGTAAGCACCACAAAATACATTATTGGCTTCCTGAATTGTATGATTACACAATTCAGGAAATTCCTATAAAATTATTACAAAAGAATATTAATGTAATGGGATGAGGTGACGTAATCTGTGACGAATTATTTATAATAAGAAGTGCCACTCTGTTATGCTATTAGATACTTTTAAAAAACGCAAGTCTCGATTTTTGGTGAATATGACGTAAGATTTATTTTAGTAAAGATATTCATCAAAGTTGCGTGTACTATTGACGGAATACAAAATGCTTTAAAAGCGACCGGTGTTCCGAATCGAATGAGCCCTTGTCGCCGGCCTACCGATAGCTCCCACAGATTTACGTCACTACCACTGCAAGAATTTAAAATACGCTAAACCCATACTATATTACTAGCAGTAGTAACACAAAACTCTGTTATTGTACCTAATATGTACAATACAGATTTGAAAGCGAAATTAAAATGATTTTTATGGAATAAGGTACCATCTGGGAAATAAACAAATACCACATGTATTAACAGCTACAAGTTCTCATTGACTGACAAAAAATTCAGAGCGTACTTAGCATGCGAAATGGTGAAAAAGCATTATATATGCAGCTGTATGAAAATTGTTTACATTTTAAATTACCACAAGAAGTATTTGAAGATGGTTATCTTATAAATACAAGTATAATTATATTATAACAATAGCTACCCTCTAAAATGAAGTAACTTATGTTTAAATATCAAAGTGAGTAATCCATATGATTTTCCATTACATAGGCAGTTCTGCAAGTTTGTTCAACCCAGACATGACATAAAATTATGGAATTTATTTTGATTTAAAAAATTAGGTTTTAAAAATGACACCCAACAATTAGTTGTAATGCAACACTGTATTTTACCAGCATTGGTTCAACATTATATTTTCTAGACACTTTCACTGCACTATCAAGATGTGTTTTTTTTCCATAGTAATAATAAAAGGTTTCATTATGATCTGTACAATTTACATTTGTTATTTTCAATTCAATTCAATTCAATTCTTTATTGCATTTACCATAATGTTACATAGATGGGATAGTAAGAGGCTTATATCTAAGTATTTATTCAACCAATGTTAGTAAAATGAAAAGAGTACAAAAATAATGACATATTAATAAAAAATATACTAACTTAGTAGTAACCCTGCAGGTAGGACCACCCGCACCAACAGCACTACAAAAAAGTAGAATGTGGCCATGTTGTTGACTGTAAAAAAAAAACAAAAAACATGAACAAGTCGATTTTAGAAACTTACACATTTTATAAATTCAATACTAATTATAAATAAATATAGTTATTTATTGTTTACCCTGTATTATTTACATGATAAAAAAATATATCACAAATTCCAACAAGACTTCAATTTTTATTTAGGAAGATATTTTAAAGTACAACAAAATATACATAGGTACATAACATCATAAATCATTCTGTACTTATACCTTATTTAATAGCATACAATCTGTAATTTTAATCATCGTTTTAAATTATTAATGTTATTCATTTAATATGAACTTGAACAGATAAAATTTAATTAATTAAATAAAAATGTAACGAATACCTAAATTGCCGTTATACTATTTACTTTGTTGTGTAATTTACTAACGTATATTAGGCAAAATAAATACTTAATGCGTAATAATTCCACTTTATCGAAATTTGCGTATCCCCAAGAATAAAATTACAATATCATTTATTTATCGAAAGCCCTTCCCACTTAGCGGAGTAGGTTGGATTTTGCATATTTTTGTAATCATGAGCGCCTACTATACTGTACCTAAAGTAACTTTTAAATTCTGAATAGGAAAATATACACGTACCTTATTTGAAGTTGGAAAAGAATAGAAAATTAATTACGTCACTTCATTTGTGCACAACCACTTCAAGCTTATAGTCATAATTCAATAGTATTTTTCTATAAAATATATTCGCATACTTTACGCACATTTTACGGCATAGTTGAATTTTTTGAACAAAAACACGATCTACACACTCCACGCCCGCAGTGACACTTCGGAAAATCTATTACCACAGCCACAATGCAAAAACTACCATCATAGGCATTGAACAACCCATATTAAATCTACCATATTTTTTGTTAGTGTTTGGAGCACGTCGTCGCGTAGAAGAAAAAGTAATCCTGTCATTCAACGTCGATTGGTTTTTCGATTCTGAGGGTCATATTCCAGAACTCTCCTCAATACCCAAGTCAGGACTTGAACAGACTTGAGTATGATTTCAAGCACTGGAAATACGACCCTAATAGCAAGGACTTGAGTATGATTTTCAGTGCTCACTACAATACTTAACTCCTGACTTGAGTATTGAGTAGAGTTCTGGAATACGACCCATAGGGTCGTATCCTAGAACTGTACTCAATGCTCAATGAGTATGATTTAAAGCACTAGACATTCATTCTCAAGTCATTGCCATTAGGGTCGTATTTTCAGTGCTTGAAATCATACTCAAGTCCTGACTTGAGCATTGAGTAGAGTTCTGGAATACGACTCATATATGATTTCCAGTGATTTCTGATGTATATTCCATATCTTCCAGATGCTTAATATTCCCGTAAACCCATAACGATTACCCAACAGTTTTGACAAAATGATGGCATGAAAATACTCACAGAATGGCAAAAAATACTTAAATAAAATTATTTGCCCTTTGAATCAATATGTTTGCTCAATAACATAGTATTTAGCACTGTGAACGATAGATGAAGAAGTCACGGATCCGATTTTCGGAAGGGTCAAAAGTGGTTCAGGGGCTAGCAAATAATTCTGAGTAGACACCGGAGTGAATTTCGTTACACTAGTACTCGTACAAGGAATTCGCTAGTTCGAAGCTAGGCAACCGGTATGGTTGTCTGGCTCAATATTATTATTATATGTATGTAAGAGAATGTCTAAATCTGAATTTCTTCTATACAGGTGATAAAAAAAACCTGACTATTTTAGAGGAACATGCTGTATAACAGACAAAAAAAACAAGATGTCAAAGACTTGGCAAATAAATAAGTTAAGACGGCTGAACGATTTCCAAAAAAAAAAAAATATAATGTGATTAATATTGATGCATAAACTACTGTAAATAGACGCCATTCCTATA
This sequence comes from Hyposmocoma kahamanoa, assembly GCF_003589595.1. Classification (NCBI taxonomy): domain Eukaryota; kingdom Metazoa; phylum Arthropoda; class Insecta; order Lepidoptera; family Cosmopterigidae; genus Hyposmocoma; species Hyposmocoma kahamanoa. The sequence continues at coordinate 15,465,905 of NW_020653337.1, forward strand.
GCAACAGCAGTGGTAGGAATCACCGCGCGAATTTATTGACTTTGGTGGCTGAATGGCTAGATCAGTGAGCTCTGGATGAGAATTTACTAGATGTCTGGCCGTTTAATTATTTGTAATAACTAACGTTCTTCCATAATTTTCGAAACAGTGCATGGTCACTTTTTAAAGCGTCAAATACTTAGGTTTTCGCGATTGTTACATATAGAATATGAAACTATTTTTCCGGATTTAAATCGCGTATATTTCTTTTTTTAAACATACCAACATTTCGGGCCCTTTACAGATCTCATGATCACGGTTGACCATGGGACTTGTAAAGGATCCGAAACGTTGGTTTGTTTGAAAAAAAAATATACGCGATTTAAATCCAGAAAAATAGTTTCATTTCCCATGGTTGCAATAATGTTTGATTTTAGGTCGCCACGGCTTTAACTTCATTCGCCTCATAAAAAACATCACAAGGTGTGCGGTCGGATGACTTGGGAGACCAAGATACTAGTCCGCCGCGGGCAGTACGCCGATCTTACTCACTCATTAAAATTTGTCGTATTTTGCATTTGATCGTCTATTTCTACGGGCATTCGCTACTGGATAACTTAAGCTGGCAGTGGTCGAAAAGGCATTGTTTTATATCCACCAAGCCTTGAGCTGGTACACGTCGGACGCTTCCTACCTCATAGAGTCTTCGAACTTCGTGAAGTCTCCAATCATTTTCGATATGAACATGAACCACTCGTAATACTCTCGACGAGAATATATTGTTACGCAATGAAGTCCCAAAAGTATTGGCGACGCGTTCGCGGCAATGTGCAATTGCTAGACAAGCCAGCGCCAGTCGAAGAACCGATTTAATTTATTACTTTGAGGAAACCGTACATAAGCTCACGCACAACAATTATTGGGAAATATTACATACATAAGCTCACGCCCTTGTCCCAAAAAACAGAGGCCACGGTACGCCAATTTATTCTATACTGACGCAATTCTCGAGTCTTACATACATCATCTATCCTTTTCATGGGAAATACTAACTACTAAATTTTAAAATAACAAAAAAAAATTAAGATTATTGTTTTAAAATTTTATTTCGCTAATGTGTTGTAAAACTAAATCTTACGTAAAGGAAAAAGTGGATAGTGATTTTATAACACCCTGTATACATAATATTTTGAACAATGCTCATTCCAAGAAAAAAAGAGGAAACATGATTCTCACGTGTGAACGCGGAGAGTTGAGATTCAAAAATTATTGAAGCTCTCATTTAAAACTGCGATTGGTCATGGCAACAACTACGACGAATTATAGCCAAAAAAATCTACTATTCCCCAAATGATAATAATAGCTGAGCTGGCAACATCGCTTTTGACAGCATAGTGCTGTGACTGTTCATTTACATTCTCGATTTATAAAAATAACCGGTAGAGTAATGTTAAGAATCTAGCGATTTGTCACAAAAAACTTTGAAAAGAATGCTAATCAAGTATTTCAATAAAAAATTGTACAAATTTTACAATATTCAAATATTCTGTTTAATGATTTCAAAAGGCGATTTACGCATTACCGGTTTTAGTTTATAACGCCACTACGAGAATTTATTTTTATTGCGAATTAATGGCGTAGCCAGGTGAGTTTTCTTGTTTATTTCTTATTTCATCGTGTTCCATGGTTTTCAATTGTTTTGTCTAAATGTTTTTCATCGAGCAAAATATTTAATCTTCTTGAAAGTCAAAATTTTTTCTGCTAATCCCTTTTTATTGCACGAAAAACCAGTGTACGAGTAATGAACACGTATTGGATTTGTTCTGAATTTATTCGCTAGGACCATTGTCATCACTTTCACTTTCCACGCGATTTTGCTATAATAGTGGTTCTAGTGTGCATACACTGCACCGAGGCGCAGTCGCCATGGATGAGTGAGTTTCCCGACGATTTTCCGTATGTTTGAACGTTCATTGTGAATAATTATTCTATTCTTGAACAAAAATGTGACTATCATTGTCGTTTGTCTAGTTCGCGCATTTTACGGGCGACTTCAACATTATGATGTTCTATTTGTTTGTTTAGCACCATGTCGACCCTTACGAAAATGACACGCACGGTAAAAAAACTGGAGGTACCCAGGCCCCTGAAATCTACGACTAGCACCGCGCACAACCGCAACTCTGTGCTGGATGTCAAAATAAATTCTGGTAAGAATTTTATTATATTTTCAAATAATTTGGAGCTAGCAAAAGAAATATTTTGCTTTCTCCCACTTACTTTGTAATTAACATTTTACATGACTTACAATGAAAAGAATGTAAGTAACAATCTAAAATTCACGTCTGACTCTAGATGAAAATGTTATTAAAATTTTAATTATCTTTTGTGTAAAACAATAACACATATTTGGTTTATACTGCTTTTTAACAATTAACATCAGTTATTATGCTTTGTTTGTTCAAGTGGCATGTGCCCTAGTTTCAGAACTCACCAAGTGTGTAAATGATTAGGTTCGCTAAGCATCACTATGCATAATTTCTAACTGTGTTGGTTACCTTCATTTAGTATTTATGAAGCATGCTAATGTTTTTGGTTAATTTATATTAATATGAGGAGCTTCAAAACAAAAACTGATAAATCTGATAAATTTTAATTCTAATTACGTCTAGTCTCCTTGAAAGGATTTGTCACATTGTGTTTAGGAAAGTCATTCTTAAAGTGGTTTTAATAGTTGATATTCAGGTTGGATAAATTATTTATAGAGATGAACAAAAACTACCATTTGGCATTAAAAGAAAAAACATGTCAAAGATTTTTGTTCTGACATTCCTCATATTGTAACAACTACCAACAAACATGAGTTTTGGGAGAGTGCAAAAGTGTTTGTTATATGTAATGTACTTTGTTTGGCAGTTGATGATCTGATAGTTTTGACGGAGGCTGTGGCATACCAAATGATGCAGGGCAACTACGACCGTGCGCTTCAAAGCAATGTGGCCACCATGTATTCTAACCTTAAGCTTTATGGCGCTCAGCTCGAAGCCCTCTTTAAGGACTTCCTTGATAGGTCTGTTTTTATTTTTTTACCTACTTTCTAAGTGTGTTCAAAGATTTTCTTCTCTTTGTAAATATTGCTCCATGACTTCCAAGTCAGTCATTATAGTAGACCTTGTAGGTTACTTGGAGATACTAGTAAATTATTTTGACTTCACACAAAATATTTTTATAAATTTTAAACATTTTGATTACAAACACCTGTTACAAATGTTGTTTCAAAATTAAATTTCAGATATTTTGTTGTGTTCCGCAATGGTTCACAAGACGAACGACTGGACAAGAAGACTAGACTGCACCTTCTCGAGCTTATCGAGTTGCGCGCCAAACATTGGCAGGGATCCGACTACATGAGTCAGTATTATAGGCACCGTGGCACACATGCTGAGGTAAATTGTTCATTCAAATAAATTTTTTGAAATTATTTGAAACATACAAGTACTTGTAATTATTTCACATGATCTTTTAAACTACTTTTATTGTTGTTGTTGCAGTGGCTTATGCCAAATTTGAGTAGCTAACACATCAAGGCAACCAGCTTTTGTAGTTGATTTAGTCTGGTCACTACTAATTACATCCCTTAGCCAAAAGCTATAGGATTTCCTTATTTTCTGTTGTTTTTACCTCCTCTGGCTGACTGTAGATATGAGTTTGTTCTACAGCCCTGTAATGTCAACAGTGGCTTAGGAGATGCAGAAGTATATCTTGTGCTTTATGGCATTTAGAAGAGTGAGTGCAAGAACCTTCAATTTAGTTCTACCCTCAGGATGCCTTGTTTCTACTACTAGAAAGTTTGGAACACTCCATTCTTATGTTATTGACTTACAACCTATTTGCACATAATGCTTTTTTGGGTGACCGAAGCAACAGCACAATTACACCACATACATTCCTATTTTTCCAATTGGTACACCACAGGAGGTACCATCCTTCTAGGCACCTACCTGTGTTTCTAGTTCTCAGTGATCAGAAGGTCTACATAGTAGTTTTATGAACATTAGACTGTTTTGGAAGTATGCCACCAGACACTACCCATTTAGTTAGTATTATTTTTATGTTTTTATCTCCAAATGAATACTTCCTTCTGGCGGAAGTGTCCAGTAACAATTGGCCGTCCCTTAACTTATAATACGAGTTAAGAGACTTCAGCTCACTTTTTGTCCAGTGGCGCCGTCAGCCATCTGCATAATATTCTTCACAAAAAATGAACAATTTAGATATTTAAGTGTTCATAATGTTTGATGATAGCCACTATTGGTGCCGACGATGGAAGGATCGGGCATGGGCGGCTCGGTGTCCCCTACGCTGGCTGCGCCAACCGAGCCGCCCACTCTGCTGGGCCCGGGCGAGGTCATCAAGCCCTCTGGCAAATTCCCCAAGCCCACTAAGATCCCCGGAAAGAACTACTCCAAGGACGAGGTTGTTATCAGAAACGCTGATTCTGGAAAAGGTATGTAAAACAAACTATTAAGCATTAAATTCTCCTCTTATCAAATTTCAGATAGAAAATTTGTCATTAGAATTTACCTGGGTTGTCCTAGTGTGCATGCTAAATATTAGGCATTGTCAATAAGGGGGAAAACAATGCATGGATATTAGTTCAATGTTATGCTTATCTTTTAGTAGTATTGTTTAGTTAGCTACATTACGTACTACGTTTATATGGTGCATGTTTGATAAGAAAGATAATGTTTCTTTAAAAATATTCCATGTGGTTCTCCAATGCATTGTATAAGTACTCAGTTTTTGTCAATGTAACAATAATCGGTTAAATTATTGTTAAACTGATATGCTGAGACTTGAGCCTTTCTAGAACATAAATAGTAAAGGAAAAGAAGTAATGGTTGTATTGAACAAACAAGAAATTTATGTCTCTAAAGAAGGAATTTCTCCATGTAGGTAGTTACCCTGCAAAATGGTCGCTAGTCGTGCAGAGCGCTAGATACCGGCGTACTTGAAGTTGTATTGTGGTTTTACAGTGATGGGTATCAAGGGCAGGAGGGTGCACATGATCGAGGAGCTAAGTGACACGATTATATCATTTCAGCGAGGTACGAATGCACGGTGTGGTCGACGCGCGCTTTCGCATGGTTTGCCGGGCTCTTCCCATCACAACCTCTCTCTACCTTTGTCACTTTATGTACTATTGTATACAAACACTATAATCTTCAGATTTCGCGTCTAACCTAGCATAATAAAGCCTAGAATTAAGGATTGATAAGGATTGGATATGAACGTTTGAACTAATTTACTAATAAGATTCTTTAGGGGTGTGGGTTGTTGGGAGTTAATTTCTGAGATACGACATCATGATTTCATCACCTAATAACCGCATTCAGCTTTAAGGCTTGACGTAACAAAATGCCGATTAACAACTATATTAATAAAATCAAGTTGCATTCTGCAAAATTATAACCATAATTGTGTTTTACAGTGAGCCCTGGTGCTAAGGAGCGTCTCGTTCAGATCACCGGGCCCAATGAGGAGAACGTAAAGTGAGTACCATTACTTTTTATCACTAAACTGAGTTCTACTGCTGAACGGGCACTAGCATATAAAAGACTAGTTCCCAAATAACATACACTTCTTAACATTGACCTGCCAACAAATGGACGTCGGGTCTAATACAAAAACCGCGAAAAAAATGTTCGAAGTTAACCTATACAAACATAGTGACATGTAACGAAATATAAGAAAACTAAAACATTTAATTTAAATTGTAACTTCATTGTAGTACTGCCTAATTTTGTTTGCAACAATTTAAAGGGCCCAAAAATACCATATTCCACTTCTACTGGAAACTTGACAAAATGCACCATATTTAGCGTTGACTGAAAATTACTTGAACACAAAAGAAATGGAGCAGCCTTTATTGTAAATATCACTTCATTTTTATATATATTATTATGTCGAATTTTGTACAAATTCACATAAAGAAATAATAAATAGTTGGGCAGACACTTACATACAAATATTAGAAGTGTGAAAATAAGCGTGCTATAAGAAATGTAGGTACCGATATTCCAACTAAACGTTAACTCAAATATCCGTAATTCCGAAAACCTATTTATAATAAAAAACTTTCTTGATGCTTTTCACAGAGACAAAATTTGCTTTTGTTTTATAATATTCCTAAGAAAATACATTTGTCATTAGGAACATTCGAGCTAACATTATTTCCGGCAAATGTATTTTCTGAATTTTGATAGGTAATCTCAAGCCGTAAAACGTATTTTGTTAGTTATTGCTAACATTTAATAAAAAACCATTTTAAAAATAACATTAAAATCAAAGCAACTCTATACTTTCTTATTTCAATCACTTGTGGTTCGAACAATTGAAAATGACCAAGAAGTTTATATAAGCTTCTGGAAATTGACGTAATGGGTCTCTTCCCATCTTTTGTGCATGCAATGTGTACAAAAAAGACAGTTAGCTATTTAATTATTTTGTTTGCTTTTGTAATGTATATTTACGATTAATTTATATATAAATTAAATACTATACAACTGTACAAAATAACACTTTTAAATGATAACTATGAGAACACAATATATTTGTTTAGTGAAAATATGATACAAAATCCTGGTTTTACACTTTACTACAGTAATGTTTACAACTTATTATTATATAGTACTGCATGATTGACAACCGCGCCGTCAGTCGAACAAACGAAGACTGTTGCGGGATTAACGCTCTGTATGCGATTTTAATGCCCTATAGGTGCGGACATTTTTTAGCGCGAACTCGACGTGCATTTGTTAGTAGGTCAATGCTTCTTAAAATCAATTTGTTACACTGTCATCGTCGATGTTTTGTAAAATATCGAGCGAGATTCCGTAGATTTTTCAGGGGAGAGTTTTTAAAACTTAAACTTAATTAAAACCAAATTGAATTTTAAAACAGGACGTAAATATTTTATAACCTAAAACATGCTCCCCTCGAAATCGACGAAATATCTCTTACATTTCATTTATCTACAAAACACCCAATATTCATGATTAAGATTCAAAAATCAACGCAAATATGCATTAATAATCTACGGAAATGCCACCTAAAGCTACATAATATCTGCGCAAGGAAGCACAATGAACTTTAATATTATGGTGCATGTGTGCAATGTTCTTAAACCGAGCTACAAATCACCAATACGTCAGTAACGGAACCATAAGTCACCATTACGTCCGTTATGTATGAAATACGTTGTTACGCTTGAATGGTTAGACAAAACGCATAAAAAAAAGTTTTGCCGGAACCCTAGATTGAATCGGGGACCTTCAGTCTAACCCTCTCTCAACTGAGCTATTTCGGCTGTTAATGTGGTGCGAAGTTACTTATGACATCAATTTATTAGTTTATCTTGAATTTTTTTCACTGAATGGTGAAACTTATTAACAAAACCGTGTAAAGTAACTTTTAATAATATTATAGTGTTTTATTATAATTTTCACGCTTCATTAAGAGATTTTATGCCTAGTTAACAGCATGCTTTTTTATGTTTTAAATAAAAATTACATCAAGTTTGTTGAACATTGCGTGCCCAAGACGTTGAAATTGAAATAAATAAATAAAAATCAAAAAGTTTCTCTTTCAGTTATGAAATATGTATGTTTAAACTGTCTGTTATCATGTCGTCTCGTTATGATTTGTGTTTTGTTCTTGTTCGGGATGAAGAGTATTTGTTTTACATTCAGTCACGCGAAGCACTTGATTGGTGACACTATCCGTCGCAACGCGTCGCCGGTGCGACTGGAGGGCGCGCTGGATGCGCAGCTATGCGACTCCCGCGCCAGTCTCGACTCGGCCGGCTCGGATGAAGCGCCTCGCCCGAGGGAGGTCGGTTACCGTTCGTTAATTAATTAATTATTTTACTTGCTCGGCGTAAAAATCAAATCAACTTTGATTTGATTTTTACGAGAATTTTAGTAAAAAAGAATTTTTAATTTGGAGAACTTATAAATGTTGGTAAAACGCACAAATTTTAATACTACCTGTAATAAAGTCGATGCTGACGTAAATGTATGTACCGCTATGTAATTCGATTTTACTAAAAAACATTTATGAATAATTTTTTACTATTCTATTATTTGTCGTAATTTTTCACGACATTAAACCTTATTAGCCTTTTTCCCACCTATGCAAAATACGCTCAGCGTTTACCGAACTGTATGGCGATATTAACTCAAAACGTGTTTTAAGTGACTTTGATAATCAACCGATTTCAAAAAAAGGATGAGGTTCTCAATTCGACTGTATGTTTTTATTCCTTTTTTTTTGGTTGTATGTTACGCGATAACATACGGCATTTGTGAACCAATTTTTATGATTCTTTTCTTGTTGGAAAGAGGGTACCACAGATGTGGTCTCATTTAAATTTGAAGAACATATTCCGCCTCTAATAGTGGTAAATTAGGGGATGAATGACTTTTGAGGTTGGTTGTATTAGTACTCTGTACTGTTTTTTTTCCCTGGTCTTCGTTTCAAATAAGTTACATTCTCCGTGTCACTTTGTTACCTATAAATAAAATTTTAAATATTGAAAACAGAATGTGGAACAATAATATAACAAATATAAGACCTTTCTCCTTAGTAAGTAGGAGTTTCTCAAATTGACTGTTTTTTTTGTATGTATGTATGTATGTTACGCGATAACTCCGGCATTTGATGATTCTTTTTTTTTTTTTTGTTGGAAAGAGGGTACGTAAGTAGTGGTCCCATTTAAATGTGAAGAAAATATTCCACCTCTAAGAGTGGCAAACGAGGGGATGAATGACTTTTGAGGTCGGTTTTTTTAGTACTCTGTACTGAGATTATATTATTATTACAAAAATTGTTGTATTTGAATTCCAGAAATCCCCGCACAATTCCCGAGCTTTACTACATAGTTTTTCTACGAACGACGCCGCATTAGGAGAATATAAGTACACTGTGACTTTTGGGCAACATTCCATTAAGATCACGGGCCATAATTTGGATCTTGTCAAGGTAACGCTTGATATGTTATTGCAAATAGTTTTGTGTACTCCAAAGCAAATAATAAAAGTAACAAAACGGATATCCAGTTTCCATACATTTTTTTTTTCTATCGGGGTATTTCAGCCACAGTTTGAAATATTTTCTTTGTCTAATCTAATTATCATGATTATGAGTATGAAAATTTCATGGATCCAAGCTAGTTGATATTTTTCTCTTTACTTTTTGACTAAAAATGACAAACAGTGAGAAAACGAAATTAACACAAAGAAAAATCTTGAAAACGAATTGGTTTGTGACGTTTATTTGAGGTTGACATTTGACACGTTTGGATTCGTCTTGGATACAAACACATGTCACGACATTGCAAGTGGTAGCATGTTGTTGTTCCAAGAAAATTTATGAATATATTTCACAAAATAATTATATTTCGGAAATGAAACTTATTTTTCGAGTGTAAATCGCGTATATCAAACAAACCCATCATTTCGGGCCTGTTACAGGTCCCATGGTCATAACTGACTGAGATAGTAAAGTCATCTAATATTAATTCCAATCATGTAAAAAAAAGTTTCATTTCCTATGTTTTGTTACCAAATCGCGAAAACCTAAGAAATAATTATAAGTGAACTTGACATGTTGCGGGGCTTAATCGTTTTTAGTCATAATATTTTACGTACCTCGACGTTTCGGACGTGTTGCAACGTCCACGGTCATGAAGGAACTCCCGATTTTAAAATCAAATAAAATGTGAAAATCGGAAAGTTTAAATCAGTGTTAATATATTATTCGGGGTTAGACTGCAAAACTGGTGCTGGACGAGTACTTCGAGAGCGCGGGCGCGTTGGAGGCGATGGGTGCCGGGTCAGGCGACTTCTTCACGCTGTCACAGCGACCCGGCGCCGCGCTGCTGCTGCGCGATGACGCCGCGCTCAACGGCGCCGACGACGACGTCTTCGCGCCGCCCAACGCGCAAGCGGGCGCCGACGCAGTGGACCTGCAAGGTAATTCCAAAAGGCCCCCCATTATTTTATATCAACTTACGAGCTTCACACGCGGGACTCCGTACAAAACTGACACCGTTTGTTTGGTGTGTGGAGTTTATTGGGCATAATTCTGTACAAATTATGGCTGAGATTTATAAAACGAACGTTGTCTAGGTTTAAGCTTTCTTAATCAAATCTTATCTTAATTAAAGCAATTTTGAGTTCACTTTCGCAATAGCTATTTTTGCATAAGCAAAGTTCGTTTTATAAATTCAGCCTTAAACGTATCGACATAATCAAAGCAATTTAAATCTTTTCTGTCTACGGTTAAGGGCGCGTTCTCATTATGTCGTGACTACCGATAGAAGTGTCTTGTGGCTTGTATATTGAAATAAATAAGTTGTTCACGCAAAGGACAACAGGATTAACTGTAGTTTCGACTTTTTTGACGTTACGATTATGGTGACAATGTGACAGTGGGAAAAGTCGTAGTAGACAGTCGTCAGACGATAAATACAAAGTCACAATAAAGGTGACAATAGATAATCGCAGCTTCAAACGATTCTGTCGTGCAAACGACAAGGCGGCTGCCGTTAACCTATAAATTGTCGTCACGATCTAGTAGGAACAGGTAAGCACGACAGTCGTTCAACGATACAATAAACTTCCACGACAGATAGTCATGATATGAGAACAGGCTAGACGCGAAAAGCGTTAAATTAAACGTTTTACGACAACGGGAATGCGCTCTAAGACAAACCTTTTAAAATTATAATTGTACAGTAAACATACATCAGCTAAGCGCTTTTTTTTTTAATATTGTCTAGCGGAATGGAGCAAGATCCGTCAATGTGTATTGTACAAATATAAAAAAGTTGAAATTAATATACATAATAGCTATGTATGTAACAGCTATTTTCCAATACTAAATAGAAAAACTATTGTTTTAATGTTTTATAAGTAGTATAAATTATGGAAAGTCATAAGATATCTTCCTAAAAGTTCAAGAAAATATTTTTCGACGATGCAGCTTACAGATTACTTTGAAATATGAAACTATAATGGTTTATGGCATGAATTAGTAGCTAGAAGCAATGAGTTGGCGATAAAGCATGAAGGTTTTTGCCTATCACAATAACAGTGTGGCAGTTATAACGTTTTAGTCTTTGCCAAACAGTAGCGACTGACTGAAGCATGTATTTGAAATATTCACGACATCGATTTGATATCATGTCCCAACAAAATTTTATTCATACTGTCGTTAGTGTAATTCTGGTACATATTCTGCTATATTTTCGCTGTTGGTCGTGTATTATGTTTATGTATTTATTTATTACATGCCATTATCATGTTATATTTTTTATTCAAACACTGTGACCACTTTGATCCACGGTCGTGGCAGCGTGTATTCCAAATTTGTTAACATAACATTTTATTACATAGCCGTTCGTAACTCACCGGTATCACCTGCCATAACGACATTCATTCTAACTCGAAATTCAACGCTTTGGGAGCGACTGCCGATTATTGCTTTTTGTACCATTGTCACCTAATTAATATTCAATAACAAGTTATTTTTCAAGTTACTACTTGGGGTGCCATTGATTTGGAGCAGTAATACATTCCAAGTTTTTGGTATAGAAGTTATTATAGTCCATTTCACATAGCATGGGTACGGTGACGTTTGTGATTTGAAGCTTCTAGAGATGCAGTGATGTAAAATCGAATGAAAAAATATCGATTTAAATATCTTGCCGAGATAGTTTGTAACGAGGAGGGAATTAGAGACTATACATAGCTTAAGAAAAAATAAAAAATAAGATAAAAAGGATTCAATTATTATGTTATTAAGTTACTAAATATCTGCACCACAAAAAAATCTACAACAACCAAACCAAAAATCTTCAAAAAAGCATAAAGTCAACAGCAACGCAACGAAATTTGAATAATTACTTAAAAAACATCACGCAAAGCTCTATAGAAAAGGACCCGCATACAAGGTGTATGCACACGTATTCAGGCGAGAAACACAATAGCCGATTCAATTTATCGATTCTATGGTGTAAATCTCTACGGATATCTTCCTAATTATTCCGTGTTACGCATCAAGTAGTTTGGGTAATTTATTTTTCTTTATAATTTCAGTTTCTATCTACCAATTGAAATAAATTGTTTGTTTTTGGTTATTGTAACACCTGTACTATTTCTTTTAATTAAAAATAGTATGCATACAAAGTAAAAATTTGAAATGTCACAGTACCCATCCTATATGAAATGGACTATGCAAACATTCAATATTAAATATTATTCACATCCTAAATTATTCCTATTCTATTCGTTTTCTATGGGTACTAACTTTGCGGGGGGAGGTCGCGGTTAAGAAGGTAGGTAGGGTAGTCGCTCCTAAAGGAAGATTCGTGGGCGTTGGTCGGTGTGGGATCGTGAGGCATCACGCCTGTGCGGCTGGGTGTACGTGTGTGTTGTGCCCTTGTGCAGCGGGCGAGGCGGAGTGCACGCCGCGCCGCCCGCGGTTCTCGCGCGCCACCAGCACCGACAAGAACCAAGGTAAGTCTCCCTCTGCCGTTGCCTCACTTCGCAGCCCTGTTTACGTATTCCCTGCTGTTTATGTACTCCGCTCTGCTCAAATGTGATTGGTGATTGAATCTTTGGGACTTTACGACATAAAATCACATTTGTGCATGCTTTTTTAAATCCCTATTTTAGTTGCGAGAAAATACCCGTTTAATTGCTTCCATTTCAGTTTCTTTTACGTATGTCATCCCATTACTCACATCATGGTAATTAATTGTTATTAAATATGCAGAAGTCAGTCAATTACACAAACAGTTGAATGTATATTTTGTTTTTTTTTCTCTCGCTTAAGCTTACTGTGAGAGTGAACTAAACCCTCTTTAAAACACTAATGTGCAATGCACGCCGAATACTTAGCAATTTGTTACCCTAACAGCAGTTTACTAAGTTCTATAATTACCGAGCTACACGCTATGGATTTTCGCGCCGATCGCTTAACCCAACCCGGTGAACTGAAAGCGCGCTCGGCTTGAAACTTCCCAGCGGGTCCCGAACGGTCGACGACGCGAGCGCTTGTGAGATAGTTAATCGACCGAGTCGAATCGACGAATCGACCGGGGAGCGGCGCGGTGCTGAGAGGTAGTGGTGGTTGCAGGTGGCGGCGCGCGACAGACGTACACATACGAGACATTGGTGCAGTACGCGGACTCGCCGCTGAGCAAGCTGCCGCCGGCCGGGATGGCCGCGTTCCCGCCGGAGCTCGCGCGCAAGGTAACGCTGGCGGCGCCGCGCCGCGCCCCGCCGCCCCGGCGCCTGGCGCCCGCGCCCGCCCTCGCGCCCTCGCAGCGCCTCCTCACACCCTTCCGCGTGTGGGCGCCGCTGCACCACCCCAACTACCTGGCGGCGCTGCTGTGCCGCAACTTCTATTGAGCGTCTCGGCGGGCGGCGGCGCGCGGCGTCCGCCCGATCTGTGCCCACCTTTCCTTTCCCAGCTCGAACCCGCCGCCGCGGAGGACGGTCGAGGCGACGCCGACGAGGCTTAAGCTCCTTCGACTGGAACCTCTCTCCCTTCCTCCCTTCTCGCTTCCGCCAGGCGACGGCGCGGTCCGATTCTTTATCTCGAAGAAAGTTGAGCTTTGGTTTGAGATTTTTTTTCGCTTCGCGTCGTCGCCCGTTCGCCTTTTGTACGATTGAGCTGAGACGCTCGAACGTGTTCCGTTGTCGTCGTTAGGTGTTGACGTTGTGTGCGACTAGTTTCCGTCTTGGCTAGTTTTCCGGTTTCGTGTTGGCAAACCGAGATTAACTTGCACGAAGAATGGATATCTACGGGAACAGGTTCGAGCGCTCTCCGCCGAGTACTTTATACGCACTTTATGCTGGTTTGTGCTTTTACTTAACGCATTATCCATTTTTACTAATCTACGAATGTTTTGGAGATTTTGAGTGTTCCGGGAAAGCAAATTTTAGTGTATTTGTATTCTCGTAGCTTAGTTGCTTGACCTGAAAGTCATTAGTCAGCGATGCACTTGTCGCCCTCGCACCCGGGCTCTCTGCGCGCCACTATTAACTGATTAAGCATAACACTATAAATAATAAGTAACTCGTACTATTAGGAGTATTTGATTGATCTCATTAGAGTAAGCTGTACGGCTATCGTGATAAGACTGACGCTAGTGCATGTGCGAGGCCGCCGACAGAGTCCGGGGGCATAGAGTAGTCTTAATTCAAACACTACCATCTACCACAACATTTCAATAATATACGTACATACATCGTAGACGCTGAATCTCACAATTTGTCTCGATTTGAATCTCATTTGTTTCAAGACGTCTTCTAAATCTTTAATGGTAGTTTTTGAAAATGATATTTTTCATTATTGAGTGTAAAGGGAATTTTTTAAGATTACTATATAGGAATGTTTATTGTCTGTTGATTATTGATAAATTTTATATGAAGAGCGTTTACATAAGTGAATATGTAGTTTTGAATGTGTTTATGAAGTATTTACTTGATGCTAATGCAAATTTCATTTGTTTTCCTTCATGCTGCTCGGATAGAATGGGTACTCGAGAGGGGTTCGATACAGGTAGACACCATTAAGGATGTTTCGAATTGAATACTTATTTAGTGAAGTTCAAAATTCAATGTTGACGATCTATTATTTGTTCATGTAATTGTTTTTTATTTGAGTAGGTATAAAAATTTCTAGTATTGTGTTCATTTGTCAATTTCTGATTTTTCAAATATAAAATTTAAAAAACTGCTTGTCTTTGCCTGTTCTGCTTTCCTCTATGTGACTAATACCTTAATTCCTTACTCAGGCAAGTAAACAACCTTTAGCTTTTTCTATTGCAGAAAATGCTAGATTTGTTTGCTTATGTTTAATTTTCTTTACTAACAATAATTGTGCACTACACGTCATTATCATAATGCAACGCCTGCTCAGACTAACAGATGGAATTGTACAGTAAGTTACCTATTTTATACAGCTTTTCCTCAAGTATGTGGGAATGGGATTGTGTAGTAGTAGTGGCTTGGGTTGATGGTATTTCGGAATTGCTTTCCAATGACTCAATCTGGGCATATCTTCGTTTTTTTATTGCCCATCTTGTGTGATAGCTGGTTGCATTTCACTCTCGGAAAAGAGAGCGGAAAAATTCTAGAAAAAAAGATGATACCAAAAACATTGTGTTAATGGTCAAACCATTAGGCCATAGTATCCTAATGGTTTGACCTGTCGCCTCTTGTGCAGAGAGTTGTGGGTTGAATCCGGGCATACACGTTTGGGTAGTGCGAAATTTAATTTTTAATTTACTATGATCTTTTCAGTGAAGGAAAACATCGTGAGGAAACCTGCACACATCTGCAAAGCAATTTAATGTGTGTTAAGTTCCCAATCCGCATACGAACTACAGCCTCTCATTGTGGGAGGCCTGTGCTCAGCAGTGGGATTATAAGCTAACTATATTATAAAATAATATAATTTAATATTGTATCGCTAAATCGCGTTTTTTTTCAAGTATGTATTCAACAACTGAAGCACAGAAAATTACATTAATTTAATATTAGGGTTAGGTTAGCAAATTTCAATACAGAAAACTTTAAAAATATGAATGATGAACGTTTCGACAGAGCTGCTTGGAGTTCGACAGCGTCAGCTACCTGAAGAAGGTGCGCGCAGCCGCCGGCACCACCGTCGCCGCCGTCGACGCGCCTGATTCCCCCGAGCCGGAATAAAACTTCTGCTGTACACAGTTCGCTCGCACCGCACACCACGCACACGATACTTGTTCTCAGAAAAGTAAAAGTGTAAGCGCTGTAGATTGAAAGTTTAATCCATTATCAATGCCATAAGGACGTATAGCAAGCGCTTTATTCTTTTTACATTTTATGTCTTAGATTTTTTATTATACACGCTATCCACGTAGTACACACACGAGCGAACAACCAACCGTGCACTATATGCAACCACACGGCAGCTGTCATTTCAGTGCATTTTATAGAGATGGGCACAGCACGCATCACTATTCTTTATTACTTTCGATAAAGGAAAATAGCGATTATTTCATATTTAAAAAAAACTGTCACTAAGGTAACCGTCCACTGTTGCAGAACTCATTAGTCCTCGATTTTTAACTTGTTTTAACACTAATTTAGCGAACTTGATTTACTAAAAGTATTAGCACACCAAAATATTTATTTTTTTTAGTGGTGGTATATTTACCTCATTTTTGAATGGATAATTTCCATATTAGATGTGGAACTACATTACTTGTGATACACTATCAACACTTTGGAGTTGTCTTTTGGTACAATTGTCTCGAATCCAGTCTGGAGATGATCTCTCATTTTAAAATGCCGATGCCAGTCGATATTTTTACGTCGGTACACTCATTGCGAAAATATGTATGTATTCCTATAAACAAACAATTAGACATCCGCTATAATCCCTCTGTATGTTATGAATTGATTTCCTTTCGTTGTATATATGTACTATGAAGAAACTTTTGTTTCGTATGTCATAGAGTGATTCCATTTATTTTAAGACGAATGCATGCATTTCTTTGTGTGTCTGTATACTCATTTTCAGACTCTGTATCTAGTGTCTAGTCCTGTCGAGTAGTTATCGATTCTCACTATATCATAAGCTTTTATATCTAGAGAGGAAGCCTGTCAGTTAAATTATAATTTACTTTTATACGAAAACACGAAATATATTGTTTTTTTATGTAACCAAAATCTATTTACACAATTCGCGCGAACGCAAACTTCAAGTGAATCTCTCCTTGCTTCGTTATTGACGAAAAAAAGATAACATTTTGTGCAAGTGCTTTGTAGACCAACTATGATTTGAAGTAATTATGATTATGGAGTTTTAGGTTTTCGCAATTTTACACAACGCGATTTAGATCCGAAAAAATAGTTTCATTTCCTAGAATTATGATTAGATTCATTAAAGTAATCACTAAATAACATTTAGTGCTAATGTTTACTTAGGTTTTACTTTAATTCGGTTGGTATTTATGTAGTGCTTTAGTATGAGAAAAAAATAGGTTGCGATTTTGTTATAAAGTTAGTTTATATTAGTAAATTATTAATAATTTTTGTCATTTGAGACTTTAAAGCTTCAACTAATTTAACAACTGATATTGGGGAAGTGCGTCCATTTAAAATGGTTTTGTTTGCGTTCGCACGCATTGACACTAATTAAAAACCTAATTACTTGTTATATTTGCTTATTAAACACGCTGTGCGCTAAACCAAATAATTGTTAAGTTATATTGTTAAATATTATATATACAATATTCTATACAAACGCGTTAGTTTACTAAACACACATTGTCAGGCTTGCTCTCATTATCTTTTAAATTTAAAAAATTTAGGTTAATTACTGAGGCATCTATAAATAATGAAAAACTTTCTCGTCGAAGAAAAGACTGTTTCATTCTATAGATATTACATTTAAAAACACCGTTCTGTTCTGAACTTGCACTTTTGAAAATATGATTGTTATTATCTAACGCTACAGGTTCACGAGAAACCTATGCAAATCCATTACCTAAAAAAACAAATTGCTTCAGTTGTTAATGGTGCTTATTATTCTCTGGGAAAGTATTATCGTTGACTTTGTAAAAGGTTTATGTTTACTTTTGTTTTTATAACCAATAAGGCAAAGGCTATATTGTGAAAATTGATATACATTATGAACTAAATTTTCTAATAATGAGGAGTTTTATTTTTCAATAACCTGCAATTCCTAAAATACAAATTAAAACTAATTAATGATTTATAAGATATACGTATATTTACAAGCAATAAATAGGTACATAATTTTACGTTGTACAATGTCACTTTGTTCATCTATATTAAAATTGACATCTGTAAATGTTTCTATTAATTTATTTCGTAATTCACAAAAGGAAGTTGGTTTGTTCTTATCATAAGTGTATTTTTTTAAATATTTGAAATACAATTTAATATTTTCTCAACTATATTAAATGCTTAGTGAAAACTAAAAATGCGGAAGAAGTACATTTTTTCTTACAGCTAAACAGTCTGTAGAAATATTAGCCTACTATTACCCTTAACCTTAGGGACTACGTCTGAAGGCGTGACGTTTTGTAACGATCCAATTGCGTTGTCCCAAGCATGCGATCCAACAAAAAAAAGCTAGGCTTGAACGCGTGAACACCTGTTGTCAGCGAAACTTGGACAAAAATTACGGCATACCTTAACTCACTCGGTATCGGAATGTGCTTTCTGATTTTATTTTTGTTCTTTCTAAGGCTATAATAAAGATGTTTTGTTCGTAAGTGACTCGAAGGATTGTTGTCACTTTAGCTTAAGTTTACGTTGATTTAATTTCTTTCCGCTAGTTTGTCTGTGATGTTAGCGGCGCGACATCTGGCGTGTTGCATTATATCACTGGAGAGGTCGTCGACGTTTGTATATCGGCATTTGTGAAAACTGAACAAGTCCGCAATAAACCCAACTATTTCTGATTGGAAAGTTTGGCATACGTCGCGTAATCGCTCTCTGGGGCCGAGGAAACCCCATACGAGAACTGGTAGTAGGTGTTCGGATATCGAGTAGAAATGGGCCATGAAGCCGTCAGGGTACTGGAGATAGCGTCGCTTCGCCTTTATCACGGACCATACTGCTGTCGTTAATGCCTGGAAAATATAAAACACCCTTATTTCTAAGGCTCAATTTAGAGTGTTGCGAAATGGAATGGAAGCGGAATTTTGTCACCATAGCATACTGAAAATTGCGTAAAGTACAAACTAGGTACGAGCCATTAAACATGTATTCTGGAGAATACTCGCGCAGTCTCGGGAATTCCCGCAGCTACCGTATCGTATCTACAAATTATGTTATGGATCAATAACACAAAAGGACTACTAATGTCCACACTACGACCGTAGTGTGGACTCTGAAAAAGGCCAAATTCCGTTTTATATATGGCGTTAATCAATAGCTTGGAATTTATATAAATGGCCGTGGACATCAATTAATTCCTAAGAAATATAAGGAAAATAAGTTGGTTTTTTCCTTGTAATATTCAAATATTGACCGTGGTATATATAGATGGCGCTAATCTTAAACAAAATAAAAACAGCCGGCAATATAAAGATCAGTGCAATAAGCGCCATCTAGTTGATTTGTTTGTCACTAGAAATTTGAATAGGTTGGCAATGTAAATGCTTTTTTAATAATTACAGCTATTTGGTATGGACATCTGGTGTAACAATAGGTGCTAAATACCCGGCTATGTTGTCTTGTATCGTGATTAGCAGTCTTTTTTAGTTATTGGTTCACGGTACTATGTACAATTTCGTCACAAAAATTCGCTTCCATCCGTTCCGTCACAATGTAAATTGGGCCTAAAAATAACGCCAATTATTTGTTGGATGTATTCGGAGGACGTTTTATTCATGAAACATTTTTTTTTATTATTATTAAGCACACACTCATTGCCCCGCACTAGGGAGATTCGCGGATCGCGGATGCCATGGACACAGAGACAAGCACAAATTACACCCAAACTCATATAACCCGTACGAATACTTCTCCCGGCCATCGAACCCGGGACCTCTGCGTGACAGCCCAGCATGGTAATCGTTACGTAAAAAACGTAAAAGATAATTGAATTGACGTAAATGACTTACACTTTCTTTGAATCCGTCTGAAAGCCACCGATTTCTAACAACAGCCAGTACAGAGGATGGCGGCGAGGCAAGGTCTTCGAAGGCATCCAGCAGGATGTAGTCCAGCACTACGTCGTAGAAGGTGAGTACCTGCGCGTTACACACTTCATGCACAAATAAACAGGCGCTTCGTATCGTCAGCTATTCGTATTGATGGGTCGTTAGCTGTTGTCTCACTAAATTAGTACCTAATGGATTTTCGAGTATGAAGCATTGAAGATTACTAATACACACTAATACATATTTACCGTGAGAGTCAGAATGGCGGGTGTACCTTAACGGGTCCTGACGAATTTGGTATTAAAAAAATGTACATAATTTGTAATATTTAGTACCTCTGTTTAAAAAATTTGTACCTCCATCAGAACGAAGTTATAGCAATATCAAAGGTACACCCGCCGTATTCACTGTCAATATGGCGGGTGTACCTCGGATTACCAGTATTTATTTAAAAACTATAAAAACTTATTCCAAAAATTTGTACCTTTTGTACCCAACGGTTTGCACTGTAGACGCTGGACGAGGAGGTCCCGGGGTCGATTCTTGGTAGGATTAATTTGGAATATGAATTTTCCTAAATTGTTTCTTGTCTGGGTGTTTTGGAATTCCATTGGTTTGGTACTCATAGTACAGGGAATTCGTTTGGTTTGAGACCAGGTAATTAGTATGGTTGTCTGGTACATTATTATATACGAGACTATAGCTCTTCTATAGCTCTGAGTGAAGAATTTTTTATCTTCATTAGAAAAATCTTCATTTCTTGGCTCATATCTAGTTGAAAATACAAAATTTCACTCCCATTCCCATTTCCATTTTCACAGTCATAGTTTAAATTACCCGATATTGCCAAAAGAGTACTTGATAGCGTCAAAATTTTTTCGTTAGACGCGTTGTTATAAAAGTTATCAAGATCTGTGAGCGTGGTTGGATCTGAAAGCGTCCTAGCCCGACCATAATAACTTCGTATTGCGTCATAAAGGAAAACGCTATATGAGATTACAGACAGTTTGATTACATCTACTTTGTAAGATGTTTGACAATTTTGTATGGCAAATGAAATCGGCGCCCATAGCGGTTACGAGAAATAACGTTTTATATGCAAATATTTGAAGCTGTTATCGCTAGCGATAGGACGCTTTCTGATCCAACCACGCTCACAGATCTTGCTAACTTTTATATGCACCAAACGAGGAGTGCGATTAAATTGTGCGTCTAACGAAAAAAATTTGTCATGGGAGAGGCACAGTAGACATAAAGATAGTGCGAATGAAAAAGCTGCTAGGATCGCAAAAAGAATCGTTTTCTTACAACACGATGGAGAAAAGAGGTGTCAAACTGCTTGACTATGTAATGAGTTTTAAAAAGGGATGCACACGATCACGATCTTACCTTGACCCCTTTACTGGAAAGTTCATTTTCTATCAAATGCCAGTTAGCGACATCTGTTGCCCATGACACCATTTCTTCGTAGGCGACTAAAAATTCTTTAGGTTCCTGGAAGTCAATAAAAAAAATAAGTCTCCAAATATTGGAAACCAAAATTAAAGAGTGCTTTAAAGTACAGTTTATTGAATGACAGGATGTTTCACCACCATGATATTCTATTATTTTTTGTGAAATTACTTTGTTATAACTATTAATACTAAGTGTTCGACTTAGAAAAAATCCTTGGAACTAGTGTCTTCTAGTAAACCGTGTTAGACGTTATGCCAACTAAGCCACGGAACGAACCAGAAATTTTACGAATTTTTATATGCGCTTGTTGTAGGTCTTTGATTTTGGTTTATAACAACTTTTCTTTTAACTTTAAAATCTATTTCTTCGAATGAATTTTTTGTATTTGTTTGATTTTTGTATTAATAATGGTGTCGTTCGTTGTAAAGTGAATTATCTCCTTGTAATTAAATTTTGAAGTAACGATCTTTTGCAAATTAATGAATAGGAAAAAAAACAAGTGTTCATTCAGTGAACTGCCTCCGTAGCCGAACGGTTACCAAGTCGGACTGCCACTGAGAGATCCCAGGTTCGATTCCCGGGCCGGGAAAAATATTTGTATGACCTACATTTATAGCTCTCGTGATGTTGGTTGTAATTTGTAGTTGTCTATGTGTGTGTCCATGGCACCCGCGACACAGGGTTTCCCTAGTGCGGGGCTATGTTGAGTGTGTGCGTTATTATTATTATTTTCATTGTTTAATACAAATTGAAGGTATGATAATATGAAAGATTATGATGAAATGTGATGCCATTTAGCAAAAAAATGTTTTTAAATATAGACTTACACCACTTTTACAATGAACGACACAATTATAAAAGACTACTTTGTTACCTTGTCAGCAAAAAGCAGCAGGTCCGTAAGCACTTGACGGCCAGCGTCCACAAACCATGCCCAGACAGCGGCGTCCTTGAAGACGTATTGGAATGCCAGCCGCAGGCAGTGCAGCTTACACAGGAATTCAGAGTCTGACGAACACTGGACCACGTCTGTGCGAAGTGTTCTGAAATATACAGCGTGTGCTTTATTAATTTTAAAATGGGACAGTATGGGGAAATCTGAACTCCATACAAGATACAAGGAAGCTGTCTTAGGAACCATTAAATTTATTTTTTGTGAAAACAATTTCTGGCATAGTCAACTTTCTGGTCAAGCGTGAGTTGTCCATAAAAATAACTATATATATAGTGCTGATCGACTCAGTTTCATGGCGGGATCATTTCATTGCATGAGACGAAAAAATCTGGACAGCAAAAGTTGGTTAAATTTCATAAATATTTTTTCATACAAAATTAATAAAATTGACGAAAGACTGTATGAAAGATCATTTTATTAAATATGACCAACTTCTGCTGTCTCGATTTTTTTCGTCCCACACAATCAAATCATCCTTTCCATAAGCTGACTCTATCAGCATTAAAAAATATTGTCAAGTTTAGTCATTTTGTTTGACAAACATTGTATGAAATTTACCAACTTCTGCTGTCCCGATTTTGTTCGTCGCATACAATGAAATGATCCTTACATAAAACTGAGTCAATCAGCACGAACAGTAGATTGTACAACAAGTGCATAAAACGCGACACTCTGCTTTTCACTTCGATTGCGAGGAAATTAAACAGTAACATTACAAATAAATGATTATATAATTAAAATTGAATGTTAAATTACAACAATTATAGTCGTCACCAAATAAGAAGCCAAATTTGACAGCTAAAGAAGGCGATCGTATGTAATTTTGAATGCGATCAACAAAACAATAAACAAACAATTATTAGCATAATCGAGTTTAAAAGAAAATACATAATTTTATTGAAACATTATATAATATGACAAAACACATATGAACTACTGTTTTCGCACGAATTACAAAATAAAATGCAGTTTTGAGTTACTCCGAAACGTCCTGAAAACAGTTACGTCCTCAAGCTATTATTTCTTAAATAATAGTGTTGTAAGCAATTAATCGCCGAATTTCACCGAGTCACTTCGATTTCTCGGAAAAAATATTGACTTGTGTAGTTGTTTTATTGATGAACATACTTATTTACACTAAATTATCGTAATAAACCATTTATGAATATTATAAAATCAAAACAATTGGATACAATTAGTCGAAATGTGGGACAATTTTACGAAAATAAGAGGAATTGCAAAAAATTATGAAAATGAATTGCTTTTAACTGAATTGAACGATTTTTCCTTTTAGGCCCCCTGAACAACAATGAACCGAAAAATAATCTAAACAATCACAAACTCTTAAAATTTTGAATCGATTTCTCGTGAAAATCGTAGAATGTGATTACGGATATGATTAGTCCACATCCCTATTCGCGTCACGATGACAAGTGTCAAATTTGGCCTCTTATTTGGTGAAGACTATAGACATATTTAATGTGATGGTTTTTTATTTTATGCACCAGAGCATAAAATCCTATTTAGTGCAGCCTACAACCAACTTTACGAGCATGAGAAGTGAAAAAGAAGTTTTGTTCAATTTCATTTATTGTTATGGACAAGTCACTCTTGACCAAAAAAGTTGACAATGCTAAAATTGTTTTCACAAAAAAGACTTAATTGTTCATAAGACCTTAATTTATCTTATATGATTTGAGATTTCCCCATACTGACCAATTAAAAAAAACACTATATTAGTTGGAGTTCGCTTTTAGTCTGTGGTTATATTGAAATTATTTTGTATACAATTAAGTAAATAGGTACGAAAATACTTCTGAAGCTTTGTGGAACAATGTTCGTGAAATCTATGGAATAAATTAGTCCTGCAAACAGAACTTATCAATGTTATGTTTATTTACTGCCTCCGTGGCCGAACGGTTACCATGCCGGACTGCCACGCAGAGGTCCCAGGTTCGATTCCCGGGCAGGGAGAAATATTTGTATGACCTACATTTATTTCTCTCGTGAGTTTGGGTGTAATTTGTGCTTGTCTATGTGTGTGTCCATGGCACCCGCGACACAGGGTTTCCCTAGTGCGGGGCTATGTTGAGTGTTAAAAAAAAAATACGTGGTTACTAGATCAATAATGGTCATCAATAACCCATTTATGCGGATTGGGGACTTTACAAAGTTTCCTAGGGTTGTGAACCTTCTTCGACGTGTAGGTTTCATCACGATATTTTTCTTCACCGAAATACTCGTGGTAAATTTCAGATTAAGTTTCGCATATTATTTCCGAGAAACTAGACATATTTTATGCAAAGTAGATGGACACGTCTGTTTGAATACAATAATTTAAAAACATAGACATTAGGTGCTGAGACCTGTCTGTTGGGGAACATTCTTTACCTGTATGGAATACCGACTTCTAACTGTTTTAGTG
Source organism: Hyposmocoma kahamanoa (assembly GCF_003589595.1). NCBI lineage: Eukaryota > Metazoa > Arthropoda > Insecta > Lepidoptera > Cosmopterigidae > Hyposmocoma > Hyposmocoma kahamanoa. The sequence goes on from NW_020653337.1 coordinate 15,490,475, forward strand.
CAATTTGGTATAATTCTAGATTTTCTATTTCTGGCGCTAGATCTGTGAAGTCGTCAAAATCTCTCAAATCAGCTACCTGAAATAAGAAATTATTTTATTAGGGATAGTAATCAATTGTCATTAAACTGTTACCAGTTAAAAACGACTAGGCTAAAAGTTACTGCGAAACCGCTGACAACAGTAGTTTACTGCTAAACCAGCTTGAATTAATAGATCACATATTCAAATATCGATAAACACTGACAAGTTAGTATCGGAGTCTCGTCCTGTTGCGGAATGTTTTACAATTAATTAAGGCTACGAATTTTGTTCTCAAATTTAACAAAATTATGATGGGTAAAGACCGTTTCTCATTACGTACATTAATTGGTAAAAGTCGGTTCCGTTTATTCTGCCGTCCGTCCGCTAACTAGAACGCGGCTAAATGACAAAATATTTTTTGAGATATGAAAAGCCATAACCCAGTTTTAGAATATTTAAATGGTTTAATGATATTTCAGCTATGCATCGTTAAGGTAAGTTCCGATAAGTCGAACACGTTAACTAATTTTAACTGTTCTTAAAATATAATTTTGTGCTCTATCTGTTGCCGCGTTTTAATTATTAGACGGCAGTATTATAAACGCTACTATACAAGAAGTCGAGAGGTAAACTCTAGCAAACTTTCTAGCAAAATTATAGCAAAATTTTGGGTACTATTTGATTTTGATGAACCACTAAAATGAAAAGACCTTAAAAGGTCTTAATATTTAAAAATATTAATCTCGATCCTGACTTTTTGGCTATTTTAATTTGTCACTTTGTTGAAACTTAAAACAACGTTTATGTCAGATAATTAGTAGATTACGCCAACGAATCGCCATTGAAGAGCTGAGTACCAAAAAATTGCAATGACAGTTGAACGGTAGCTTGATGGCTAGCCACTAATCTTAACTTTTAACAGAATACTAAACCTAAACGTACAAAATCCTGCCATTGACACGGAATTGAGAGGATTTAAAATTAGCATTCTTGGGCCCTGTAAAGACCACGTTGATTTGTTTTAAAAAATAAATATACGCGTCTTAGAACCGAAAAATAGTAACGACACTGGAAAGCAATCTTGTCGTAACTCGAATAATTAACAAAATGACTTTTTATAAATTTGGAATCATTAAAAAAAATCCGCATGTTTTGGTCTAGGAATCGTCATGCTATTCTTGCTATTCGATGTCAGTTTTTGACAAAACAGAAAAATGCTACATGGCACATTACAAGTTAAATTTTTCGAGATACGACAAGATTGCATTCCAGTGTCGAATTAAAGTTTCATTTCCAATGTGTATCAACCGCGAAAACCTAAGATATCGATACATTATACAATATTGATTATGATTGATTATACCAAAGAAATGGTGTGGTCCGAAAGAAATTCATCAGTCTTTAACGTGATGTTGCGTACCTCATCCTCGGCACTCGCGAAAGACTCTGCACTGGAATGGTGCTCGCGTTTAGTGTGTGACGAGCCAGTGTGTGTAGACAAGAGACGTGAGCGTCTGCCCTCCGCCGCTGAGCCCTCCGGCCCGCCCACCGGAGGTCCGCCGCTTTCAGAACGAAATAACACCGATCGCTGGTCTAAGAAGAGAAGCTCGCATCGCTCCTAAAAATTTTCACACCATTGCATTGTGTTGTCATATAATTTATTCCTCATTGGAGGACTAAGATATTTTAGGAAAAACTATTTCAAGGGACAAATATGAAGTGAAAACCCGGAAATACAATTGGAAATTGTACCTGTTTGTTTGTACAGGCATTAGGCCAAAGATGAAGTCATGTACATTATAGTTACTCTGTAATGCGTGAACGGGAACTTTTAGGGCATCTTTTTGGCATTCATGTAAGTAGGATTATTTGGTTGAAACGTAAGATTACAAAAAAAGCAAGTTGTCTTTAGTTATTTAGAAAAGTTCATTTCCCAAATTGGTCCTACCGAGAACCGGACCCCGGACCAAGGGCAACAGAATTCACTCCAAGTCAATACCTAGAACACCCAGACCTGAAACACTTCAGAAAAGTTCATTTCTCAAGTAGCTCTACGCCGCCCGCTATCGTTGCATCTTCTTTTTCATTTTTTGTTTATGGAAATGTAACCTTATTGTGTAGAAGATAAAATTTATGTTGCATTGGTTGTTGTAATGCAATGCAGCGTCGTACCGCTCGTCTTCGGCAATTTGAGGCGACTCAAATTTAAAGTCGTCTTGCACTTTTAAAAGCTTTGGCTACCTTTGAGGCAAAGGTGTGTGGTAGTACCTATAGTGATGGTGGTGTGGAGAAAATTCAGTTTTAGCTGAAAGCTAAAATTATACTTTATTAAATTTTTTAAGTAGATAGTAAATAAATAATATAAATGTTAATTTTAAAAATCTATTCATTTTTTATGGTGGCCGTTTAGGATCCGGCTTCGGACCGTTGTTGTAACAACTACCTACCTACGTCACTTCTTCAAGAAATAAAAAGTCTTGGTTGCCGTAAGAAAAATGTTTGGCAGTAAGTAAGAAACAGTTGAAGTGAAAAAAAGAATCGTGTTACCCTGTACATAGACAATTCTTTATTTATTTATTGAAATGAAATAAAGATCTTATAGGAGATCTTTTAAATAAAGTCACAACAATTTAGTGTTATAAGTACCTACTACATGACTATTACAAGTGTTCAAAATCGCAGATAAATAAATTACAATATTGAAAACCACCTACATACACCCACCTACAACCTATTACTTATAATAATAATCACAGAATGGCACACAATTTCATTAATCAATAGAAATATATATGTATAAATATATATATATATATATAAATACATATTGATTATATAATCAATAAAACAATGCTAAATAGGCTTAGAAAATTCACAGTAATATGGGAACCAAGATAACAGTAACGCCGGGAGCACAATCACAATACCCAGACAACCAATTTAGATAAGTTCATTGGCTTGTCAAGCGCCTAGGGAGCTAACTGTTGTCGATTTGTCTTTCAGTCAATTTGCAATAAGTGATGCTAGAATGCGATACAGTAAGAGATAGACATAATTATATATAATTATTAATAAATTACAAAATTAATCGCCAAGTACGTATTTATTTAATGTAAAATTGCATTGTGCCGTTTACACTATCCAATGTAAGTCATAACACGAGTATGTACAACACACATACCTACCTGCAATAAATAAGCGTTCTGTAATAAATCTTGGATCTCGCGACAGAACTCTGCTTCCTCTGGCGAAGTGAGCGCCAGAGTGCCCGTGACGCCTCCCCGAGCGCCCAGGCTGAATGCCGCTAACGCATCTTCCCAGTAGTTTATACTCGTCTCCAACGCTTCCATACCTGCAAAGAAAAAGTAAATAAAATAAGTAATTTTATATACGAATACAACAACAGGAATAACGCACTCAAATGTATAAATGCATTTTGGTGTATATCTTTAGTTTAAATATAATTATCTGTAAATAGTTCGCACTTGTTTGTTTGTTTCCATAAAGAGACTTCGGAATCGCATTAATCGGCTCGGAAAAGCTTTATGTAACAAGAGCCAAAAAGACGTGCGTTTCTCGCAATGTTTTTTTCGCCCCTATTGCATAGACATACTGATAGTGAGCGCTGAAGAGCCCTAGGGCCTCGGGAGCAATTCGGGGACGTTGATGCTGTCCAGGGGGTGCTACCGCCGCATTCGATTTAAAAAAACCTTAATAATTTATATAAACTACACTACAATTTTTTTTTCGTATCGTTTTTTGCCAATTTTCAAAATTTTCTTGCCAAAAAGTTTGGGAACCTATGCTTTGTACAATAACGCAGTATAGAATACTACGATTTTGAACATACAGCGACGAACAGAGCAAACGAAAATTAAATCGTGAATAAAGCACCCATTTTCTTACGTAAAAAAGTTTTTTTATACGTAAGATGGGCGCTTTACTTTATTAATTACAGGAAACCAAATCATTTATTCATATTTTACACACATACACAAAATTAAATGAGGAAGTATCTTTTTATCTGGGCAATAAAGGCTTAAATATTAATTCTCATTTTGAAACAGTACAGTAACAAAATGACTGAGTGTCGTATTCTAGAACTCTACTCAATGCTCAAGTCAGGACTTGAGTATGATTCAAAGCACTAGAAATCATACTCAAGTCCTTGCCATTAGGGTCGTATTTCCATTGCTTCAAATCATACTCAAGTCTCCTCAAATCCTGACTTGAGCATTGAGTAGAGTTCTAGAATACGACCCTAAAAATATTAAGCTTATGCAATTGGTAAATAATAAATAAAAGATTTTCTGATTATGATACTTATTTTATTGATAAGCGTATGAAATTGACTACTAGTTTTGTATACAATATCAACTACATTTGACTATTACAACTCTATAAAAACGAGTTGCTTTATCACAATAGCTTTTTGTGATCGAGCCATAGTTTTAGACATGACTATAATATAGTATGGGCAGTTAGTTTACAATCTTCCTACATTTGGATACATACAATTTTCCCTGGCACAGTGATTGTAGCAAAACAAATTACAATATATCCTTCTTCAATGAGGACCATTCAGTCTGTATGGGATGCAACTGCTGCAAATGTTGAATAGCTTCTTGGATTCCACTGTTGAGATCTTGCAGAGTTCCAGCCATAGCTGTCAGGGCATCAGCTATCCGTACTTCGACCATGTTACGGCGCTCCTCTTGATTCCTCATAAGGGAAACTATTGACTCTAATGCATCTGCTGTTCTTTCTTCTATTAGTATTTTACGTTCTTCTAAATTTAATACCCAGCTAGGTGGTGGTGAGGCTCGTTCAGAATTAGCTTCTGAAAAAAAAGGAGAAAATAAAGAAAAACTGCACAAAAATTTGTGTCCAAATATATATATAATTTCAAAAATATTTTTTTAACAATAATAAACTGCCCCCGTGGCCAAACGGTTACCATGCTGGTCTGGCATGCAGAGCTCCCGGGTTCCATTCTCGAGCCGGGACAATTATTTGTATGGACTACTATTTATTTCTCTCGTGGGTTTTGGTGTAATTTGTAGTTGCCTATGTGTGTATCCATGGCACCTGACACATAGTTTCGCTACTAAAAAAATATGAAGTACAAGATTCGTTGATGCCTAGGTGGGCCCACGGTTTGCCCTGTCGGCACTAGATGAGGAGGTCCCAGGTTCGATTCCTTGTAGAGCTAATTTGAGTAATCAACTTTTCAAAAATGGCTTTGATCTATGTAGTACCCCGGTATGGATTCACTTGCTCTGGCAAGTCAGCAGTACGGGCAGTTTGTGACAGGGTGATTGTCAAAACTTTTAGAATCTAAATCTAATATTATATGCTATCTTTCAAAAACCATAAGTATATATAATTTTTGTTTAAGTAGGTAAATAACAAGATAATTAGTTCTTGAATAAATGCTAACTTAATAAATTACCTGTACTGTTTAAGTTTATAGATTTCCAAGTACTAGATTTTTCTGTCTTAGTAGCAGGAGTACTCAGCTCTTTGACATCCAATGGTTCTACTGAATCAGATGTGAGACCGTCATGTAAATATTCTTCATCATTTTCAATTTGCGAAACCGAAGGGCCAACTGTACTTTCACTTGAAGCCTTTCCGCAAAGCTCTAAAACTCTAACTTCTAAATCATTCAGAGGAATAAATCTGTTTCTTCCTTTATAGGCTTCTGTATCATATCTCCTAGTGTCGGCTGCTTTTTTTCTACATTTGTGACGCCATTCAAACCAATACTGAAAGTTGTGAATAATTATTCAAGTAAAATTATTAATATTATTATATCATGGGTGAAAAAATACTGCTACTGGTATTGTCTTATTTTATTGGGTTTTTCCAATAAAATAAGGCACTACCACCAGTGTATCAGGGACAAGAAGTTGCACATAGGAATGAACATTACAACAGCAAAACATCAAAGAAACTTGAAATAAAAGTACAACTGTATATCAGTGAGCTGTGACTATTGGACCAGTAAAGAGCCCGAAAAATTGGTATGTTTGAAGAAAAAAGTATTTATATTTATATATGAGATTTCTTGTGTTTTTTTTTGTGTTTTTGTTATGATTATGAATACAAAGATTTAACACAGAAAAAAAAACTATATTCATATTGATTAAATTTTTATTGAATTGATATTCAATTATTTTTTGTGAAATTACTCCACTAGTTTGTTATAATTATTAATACAAAGATCGAACACTCAGAAAAAATTCCTTTGATCCAAATCGAAGGAATTTTTTCTGAGTGTTCGATCTTTGTATTAATAATTATATTCATATTCATAAAAAAAATTAAGCAAATTAAATCTGTAACAATAAAATAAATAGTTACATTTCCTGTGTACAACAAATGTGAAACCTAAGCACTCAATATCAAATAATTATAACTTTTTTTATAAAAAAAAACGAACTCAAAAGTTAGTGGAATTACATCTATCTGCCAAGTTTTATTGAAATTGGTTACCGTAAAGTGCGCGAAACCGGATTCATCGCATAGTTTGCCACCCTTGCAAGGTGGCATATTTTCTTCAAATTTAAATAGGACCAATACTGAGGTACCCTATTTCTAACAGGAGTTATTGCATAACATACATTAAAAAAAAACAGATGAATTGAGAATCTTCTACTTTTTTGAAATTGGTTAACAAAGTGAAATTCGCAACTATATTTCTAATAGCACTACATACAGATTAGGGCTACTACTTATATTGTATCTATTAAATTGGTGACTCTGTTCCCATTCATTTGTTGGTTCCTGTACATACATAATAGGTCCCTGATTCAACAAACATCTGTCTATAAATCTGCAGTATTACAAACAATGAAATGTTATATACCTGTCTAAACTGATAATGGATTTTACAATGTTGTGGAATTCCTTTTGAAGATTGTAATTTTATATTCATTATGGTATATTAGTGACGATCATGTATCCCTTGACATTATATTTGAAAGTGTAATATTGGACATTGATAATATGAAATAAATTGAGGAGCATTGGAACAAAAACCGCTAAGTCATATTATGAATGTTTCTTGTTTTATAATGCCAAATGATAGTTTTTATATGTTTTTACAAATAATTTAATATTTGTATAATTAAAAACAGCAATGTTTCAAATGTATGGATCTGAGTACAATATGAGAAATCCATTCCACAAGACTAGACGAAATTAGAATCAAAATTATCAGATTTATCGGTTTTTGTTCCTAAGCTCCTAAATTATTCTGTTCTGCTGAGTGAAAGTACCTATTACTAGAAAAAGCTTAAAAATAAACAGTATACAGGAACCTTTTTCCAAGCTTCCGGAGTCTTCATAGTACCTCCCTGGACAGAGTTTAACTTCTTAGCGAGTATCATCCATTTTTTCCGTGTCACAGCTATGGATGTTCCTCCTTGGGGCCCTCCATGTATTGCATCTTGGTTCTCTTCAAGAAAATTTATTAGCATATCTAATTGTGGCCGCACTATTCTTCGAGGAGGCGCCATCTATGAACACTTAAATAAATTACGAATATTAGAAATATTAATTTAAAAAAATATTACTTTTCTATGCTCGCTTGTGATCGTATGAACAAAAAGATACCTTATTTAGAATTTATTTTCTATCCTTAATATAATTATGCTACATTTCTACGTATCCAAAATTAAGAAAAATTTAGAAGTGAAAACTTGAGGTTTTAGTATTTTCCTACCACCTTACACGAAATCAGTATAACTTGTACTAAATATTACAAGATCTAAAATCCTTTGAATCTGCGCTCAGAATATTCTCAAGAGACAAGAAGAATATATTATACATTTATATTGTATTATTATAAAGAATAAAATTGTAAAACAAACTTACCACAGGAAAATATAATTATACAAAACTATTGAAGTGTCCCGCGCTCGCTTTCATTTGACATGCACAATTTCTTTCAACAAAAGTAGTTTCTTTCAATAAAAGTGGATAATAACATGTAATGGCGACTCTTGACAACTTTGACGTTTCGTGGTTCGCAAAGGCCATAGAGAAACATGCGTCAAAGGTGTTCGCCAACTCGAACGAAATAAAACACAGCAGGCCAAAATATTTACCTCGCCTCGCGAGGCCAAGCTCGTGCTCGGTCGGCTTTTCTTCGCGCGGCAAATCGTCGCGCTTCGGTCGAGGCTGCTCGCTCAGTTAGTAAGCGGCTAATAACATTAATGGAACAGTACTATAGTCGGTTATAAATTCAAGAAATAAGAATCGGTTTAAAAATGTGAAGCTAAGCGTGCAGTTTCTGTCTAACTAAATTTACTTGGTATCTAATTCGCTCTAATTATTGCAATGTGGTACAGGTAATATTCTTGGGCATGGCGTTCTCCGGGGAGAGACTTGACAATGCCCATTTTGGAATCACAAATGTTGAAGCCCCGACCGGTAGAAAATGTATAACCATGTTAAAATACGTTATCAAATAATACTATTTTAATTCATAAAATTACAGAATTTCGAGAAAAACCGATGTGATTGTTTTAAAAATATGTAAAAAAACGTTATGCATTGTAAATATATGTTTTTCAACGTAATATGACTTAAATTTTGAAATTGCCTTTTTAATTGTAGTCGTTATTACACTTGCCATAGTTTTAAAATTAATTACGATATTCGATTATACTCATTTTGTGATTCACGATTAAAAAAAAAATCGTGACAGTAAATTAAAGTGCACTTTATGTGGCTAACTCAAGCAAGTTTCGAAATATATCAACCCCATGATTGTCATACCTTAATGACTTAAAAAATGTGAAAAGGTATCTTACCGCGGAATATTAAATTTATACTAAATAATAGCGCCTTAAAAACAAATAGACGTTCATTGAAGCGATTTGTAAAATTAATAATTACTGTAGAATTATGTGTTAATGTTGGTAGATGCGTGTCTACCTTTATAATCCAACGTTTATTTGATTTTGCCCCACGGTTGAAAGAGGATGTAGCGCCATCTATCATGCGTTGTTCGTACCACTTTTGCGCTCGAAAGCTTGAAAGATGTCGCTTGCAGTACAACTTTTTCTGTTACAAAGACCGTTTCTAATAATAAAAACCTTCAGCAGAGGGCGAACCACGAAGCAAGGGGCAAGTTATGTATTGGTCGAAAAGTTTATGTGTACTGACTGGTACCAAGTCTTTAATTGAGTAAGAATTTTGAGAGTTAAAATAAAAAAACAATGTTCCTTTCAACATTGCACCGAAAGTTCCTATAAACGATGCTATGAATAGCTGGTCGTTCATAAAATTCAATGCGATTAGAATAGATGGGAAATAAAAAGACATCGATACCATAATTGTATATTTAAACCGGTTATTTTTAAAACATTTAACCCTTATGGATAACCGGTTAATGGAGACTAAAATTAAGCTATACTTGGTAATAGTGTAATTAATTATGAACTATACCTTCATGGTTCAATGGTGCACGGCGAATATACTATAGTGTGGCGGGCGAGGGGGATGGTCGCGCGAGTGTCAGCTTACGGTTACACAGTAGGTAATTAATTTACCCGGAATTTTATTTATTCAACTACGGGACAAGCTGTCGTCTGCCGACGAACGACGCGACAAATTTAGGGATTCCGTGAGCAAAACGATTACCGAAGCTCACTTTGCAATGCAATCTGAATTAATTAAATACGTAGTAAGCGTTACTTAAAATTGTAAGTAAAATTTATATAAGATAAATTACGGAGGTGGTCTTTCGTTACAAGAAATATGATAACAATAAATTCTTGAATAAACATCTATTTGACACGCGGCAGTGCGAGTGGACCACACCTTGTGATTTAAATATCTGTTCAAAGTAATTTAATAGTCTCCTAGATCTTGTGAGCTGAGCGTTTTTTATGTATATTAACAATTTTCCGTCGTCATGACACAAGTAGCCAGAACTAGCGAATTTGGAAGTTTACAAACCGGTTCTTGTTAAAATATCATGTAATATGCCTAGTGCTATTATTTGATTAAATTAAGTTACGAAAGGAAATCCGTCCGGTACCATGATATTACGGAAATTACTCTAAGTATACGAGGGGCAAATCGCAGATAAGCAATATTAGATACTTACATTTATAGACAATAATATCGACTCATCCGTAGAACAAAGACTTATGTGCAACACTACTTGTTCTCAGTACATAGTATATTACGTTCGTTCTTCTTCGCTGTGGATGTCAGATCGACCGTTGTTTGATTTTATATTTCCGAACGAAATAAGATATAAAAAATTCTCAAAACACCTTTACATAGACCTTACTTTGAATAACGAAATTATTCTCGTAACATTCGTATTTTCTTTTCGCTATAAAAGCACATCGCACTCTTTTCTTCGGATGAGTAGATATACATATAATATGAAGGAACAAGATTTTGAACTGGTTGTTTGAAAATGCACTTGCCTTATAGCGACAGGAAAACAAGTTACGGACAAAAGCTCTTCTTAAGAGTCTAAGTAGAAGGGTTAAGGGAACAGTTCAAATTATGGTTGGTTCCCTTGGGCAATTCCGAGGATCCTTCACGGCGACTGTGGCGGCGAGGCAGCGGCGGCGATAGCGACGCGCGTCATTCTAGCGGTCTCCACCCGCCGATCGCCGACCGTCCGCCAGACCGCGCCAGTCTACCCGAGACACCGCACTGCGGCGGTACACTATACCCTACGTTCTCCAATACTTATACGACACCGGCTTTCGAAACATTGTGGAAAATTCTAAATGCTGACTGTTTAGTGGCTTGCTGAAACGTTGTTACCAGTGTAAGTGTGCGTCCTGATTGAATCAGGATGTTTGGTAGTTTTTAGAGGCTTCTACGATTATCCCGCGCTTATTGACGCTGATTTCTGATTCGTGTCGAACAGGTAAGAAAACAACCTCGTTGCGAAGGATGTATGAATTAGGTATCAAGATAAAAATTATAGGACCTGTGACTCAATTCTTGGCTGAGGCTGTATATATAACACTTTGGTACTTAAGTACGGTTCAAGGACTAAGTTATGGTATTTTGCGAATTTATGAAGTTACCGATAAGGATGAGTTATTTAAAATTGTTTGATACAAGACAATACTAGCTTATTGCACCTATATTTAGAAATAATATTTACAAACATGTTTTACCTACCTACAGTAATATCCACCTATATTTGCAACGGTGTGGAATTATAAATCAACGCGTTTAATAACTGTCAGTCACAAGGAGAAAAGTAACCTTAGTTTGAACATTTCAAGCGGTTACTGGAGGACCTCCTAACACGTTTCTTCTAAACCGGTTCGCTGGATAGGCCCAAGATGTTCCGAGACTTATGCAATCGACAAGTAGATCGAATCGATTCTCTGCAATCATGTATGTAAAGTACGTATCTTCTCTGTACACTTTACATGTATTCACTATAGAAACGCAACCCTTCAAATCTGCTGTCCTTATCATAATCAATGTAATCGACAATTTTAACGAAATTAAGTTATAAACATACCTGGAATCAGTGAAACGAGATCTACAACCCCCTATAAGTGGTTTTTTATATCTTATTCACTTTCAGTTTTATGGTTAAGCAAAATTTTATACCTTAGGTGCCAATATCAAGTTAGGTATAAACGATGTACCAAAATACAAATGCGTTGTTTATGACAATGAGGGCAGAAATATAACATTTATGTAACGGTTTTGAGCATTGGTAGTACGGGTTAAAAATTTCAAAGGACTAGCAGTCTTAATTTCAACTCTATAGAAGTTATCATAAAAACGATCAAAATTTACGCAATCAATAACTTCCTGGGGCCCAGCAAACTACAATGGGAAAAGCGCTAAACAGAATCGTCTAAAATGTACTAAATTTAATTACATCCTTCGGGCCCAATTAAGCTGGTATTACCTTAGTTTAGAATGAAAAATGTATTTTGCTAGATACCCTATGGTCATATTTTTTATACTAAATTTTAATGCGATATTTTCATTATATTGGATATTGGGCGTTAACGTGTTCGTAGGAGTAGTATTGTCTGGGTCTGAATCCCTTCTCATAATATTATGTACATTTCGATTTACACGGGGCCTTAAGAAGATAGTAAACAGTTTCTAAAGCTGATCTCATTATGCTTATGGTATCTATACGTATGATAATACCTACTTTTGTACTGGGAATGAAATAGATAAAACGCAAGATGAAGAATAAATGTTTACAGTACATTCGTATAAGACGCAACGATATAAAACTTCCTATTGAAAACGTTTTCGCGTGTATAGACGCAAACATCTGCCTGAATCAAAGTTGTGTGTGATTTTGGGAATATGCAGCTGTCCCACGTGCCCTAAACACACAATAGGTTCCGATATCTTTCGCAACTGTAACTCTTACGCATTGTGATGATTATCACATTTACAAACAAATTTTACGATGTATTTTTAAACGTGAAATCTAAAGAAATAAAATTTATTATAACTTAGGCATATCAATTCAGTACTTTGTGATCCAGTTGTTACACGCATATTTTGTTAATATTTATTTCTGACAATCAACATCGTTTCTTAAAAAAATATTATGGTAATATGCTGTTAACAAATGTTTCCACGAAATAGCAGGCAAAGTTCAACAGTAAATAAATAATCAAATGTTGGTCATCGATAGGAAACCCTGTTGCTATTTGGGCATCAGATGTCGCGACATGACCATTTGGCGTCGCTATATCGATCAGGCAGTCGTAGTCATTCATACCAGCGGACATTGTCCACGCCAAAACAAACAGATAATTTTGAACTACTATTTTAAAAGGTTAACTTGTCTTTCTAATGAATGGGTCTTGCGGATTTGATTGCTGATGTTGACTTATATTTATTTAAATTCCGTAGCACATTATTAGATTACCAAGTGCGATTATAGCACCACTTTTGCTCGCTATCTGGTGGCTTTTGACCGTGGAACACAAAAGATGTTAATGCAAGTAGCGTTTAGGTTTTGATAGAACTCGGTGTTGATTATAGTCATTAGGCAGTTGATGATTAGCGGATGCAGAAGGTTAATCATATGGGCCGCCTCTCGCGGGAAGACTGAATAAATTGCCATCGTAGGCTCAGCTGCTAGTTGCTTATTTCCGGCCCTGCGACTGGCTAGCACCTCCGTTGGCTATTTCCATTTGTAACTTGATGCAACGTACAATAGAGCAGTTCAATGAACCTAATAAAGCAACTAACAATGCGAAACTAGAAAATTACTAGGTACACAAGCTACGAAGGAAAATTTCAAACTTTGCTGGTTTTGTATTAATTTTTGCATTATTAATTTCAAATTGTACTTGACTGTTTTGGTGCCTGTTACGAAATTTATATGCGTATAAATCTATGGAAATTATAATTCCCCCCTGCCTGGTTGGCCTACTTAGTGGGAGCAGGCGTCGCGACTCGTAGCCATTTCGCGACGCAATAAGTAGGCGTGTTGTCGGCTGGAAAATTGCATCAATTTTAGAAGCGGGTTCTCCCCCAAAACATAATCAGCCAAATATCCCCGACAAGGAAAAGTTTCAAACTTGTAATGGAACATAAAAAGTGTTATGATTTTTGAAAGTCGCGACATTCCGTCATACCACAAAAATTATTCCTTACAACAAAATGTACCTACTATTTCTATTGCAAAATTCCACGAGGCGTTGTCGTGAACACTAGCGTAAAATGAATTTAAGAAGTTGATCTGGGAAACTCATCCCAATATCATTAAGGTAAAAATGCAAATGTCAACATCCAATAAATGGCAAAAGTTAACCATTTTCTATACCGACATAGGGTAAGATGAGCACTCGAGGTAATTCGGTCAGAACGATAATTTAATGTACCGAATGAAAGGTTATAAACCTGCTGTAACAAAAGTTTATATGCCTTTTTTTATGAACTGCTCCCAAAAATTAGTGTGGCGCTAGAGTCCATAGCTGACATAATAAAACAGCCGTGACCTCATCGTTAGGCTTAGGTAAATATGTTGTTCTTGCGATCGCCATGGAACGAGGTCGCAACCCTTGGGTCGGGGAAATGGGGAAAGATTTTTTTGTAATTTACCCGCGTGCTTTATCCGCATGTCGTAACATTGTGACGTAATAATCGTGTCATCGCTGCTTTTAGCTCTTGTTGCGCATTTATTATATTATCGAACACCGTAGTAAATAACATCTTGGAAAAAAAGGCTTCATTTTAAATCCTAACAAAAAGAATTGAAGTGTCATTAACCTCCAATGCTCATTTGCCATGTTTCCGCTTAACGACGTGCTAATAAAATATTGCAAAGCTTGAATTACTTGGTATTTAATACACGTGCAAGTTATTCTCTGATTTAATTGCGACATAGCCCAGTGGGCGAATTGACATAACAATCAGCGAGGTCGCGACACTAACGAAGGGCTTAGGGCCTAGTCCGGTGGAAGTGGTTGATAAGGGGCTGAACGGAGGGCGATTCTTGTTCGTATGCAGGCCGCGGCGAGGCTCGATCGATACGCGCCCGCGCGACGACGCTCCCCCGACACTCCACTTGCAAGTCTGCTTCTACAAATACACTTACTCGCTTTATTAAATTTCTTACAAGATTTCCACCTTCTCTAATTTCGGCATTATTCAAAACCAACCGGCTAGTTAACGCAATCACATCTTTAGACTAACACTTCTAGAGATATACTCGCCTAACGTCGTCACTATGATCACTGTCTTTACCTTTCGCGATTAAAGCTGAGGTGATATTTTCCAAGTAATGAGATAGTTATATGAAGGAAATATAGTACCTAATAATTAGCGCAGGTGCAAGTCGTAGTACTCGAGTCTTTTCCTATACTTCGTCTGTTGATATACCTGTAGCTTGGTATAAGTGACTTAGTACAAGAAGTGCCTAAGTCCCTATTACTTTACGCACTTGTTGTACCACAGAATAACAGTTACGCATTTGTTATATCTATCTAGTAAGGAAACCGATAAGTACAAAAAAATAAACTAATTGAACGAGACTGCAAAGAAACCACAGACATAAAGAAACACTAGTATTGCCATTCGAATGTAAGTTTGCGATAAGTGTATATGACGATGACATCATCGCGGACGAAACGTCGTATGAGGGAGAAAAAAAAAAACTGTTGCGATAATGTGAAGGCGCAGTAACCACTAACCAACGAGCATGTATTTATATGACGGCCACATCGGCCGGTGACCGCGTGGCCGTGATCTTGAGTACACATAGGGTACGCCTAAATAAAGTCCACACCGACGTGAAAGACGCTGACCGCGGCTTGTTATATAACAATTAGCACTGCTTTCTCATCATACACAATAAACGATAATCGATGTACCCGTGAGATACACTATTGCCTTGTAATTTTGATTTATTCTTAGCACTTATGGCAAAACTGGCTTATTATGTGATTCAAGCCTCATTAACAAGCGTGGGTTTTCATTGCCAATGGCGTTTGTCGAGGTAGTGTTTACTACTCATAATATTTACTCATGAACTGTAGATTTTGTGAGATAAGTTTGGTGATCATCTACCTCTTGATCAGAGAGTTTGTTCGATTTGAGCTATTATTAACTCAATGCACTTTTGTGTCACATGAGCTACTGGCCAAAGGAAACGCAGTGAATGCGCATTGTTCTATTCAACAGTCTATCCACTCGTATATTTGTATACTGCCCTTAGTCGACGTGCATATCCTACAAAAATTATTAACTTAAGTATGTAAATATCCCGCAAAGACATTTTTGTTACCACGGCAGGGCAGCACACTACTAGACCGTTTCTATTGTGCTCTATTTATGAACCATTGTACCGGTTAAGCGACACGTCTGATCATAGTTTCGATATGGACTTCAATGATAGAGATCTCGGTACGGCTTTATTCAGATCGTCGCTCTTCAAACACGCCTACTTATGAATAGACCAAGGGGCTTCAAAGATAATTAATTACATGACACCGTTCAGTCCGCTTTATAATCTAATCGGGACCTGCACATCTTAATTCTCATACGTTGTATTAATGGTTTTAAAAAAGATTTCTAGAATATTCGAAGCTGGAACGGTTTTATGAATAAATGAATTTCAATTAACAAATGAGCAAGAGACTGCCATAGGTGTACTGTTAAACAAGTCTACATTGTACAAAATTGCAACGCAACGTATTGCGAGTTGTTAACCGGTCATTGTCTACCCGCATGCACTCCATAACCACTAGATACAGTGCGAATTATTTATAGAGACAAATTGGGTGCAGTGCAATTTGTCTGCAGTTAACTGTTATTGATATAGGTAGCCGTAGCCGTAGGGCTGAGTTCTGCACAAACAGTGAGAGCCTGAAATTTCATAGCCACAATCCGATTAATAACCAATACATATTGGGAGGTTGGCATAAAAAATTGTAAATTACTTTATAAGAATTAAGTAATTGCGCTTTACTACCAATAATTTAATTAAAATTCAAGGATATGTGGATACGTCTCTAGTTCTGTGTATTACTTTTTTGTGTCAAAGTTTGGCGCGCAACAGTTAATTCCATCGGACGATAAATGGGATAATACTCTATAGAAAAGAGCGCGGTGCGTGGGTACCTGAATGCATGCTCCCTTATTAGTTTTTTTTGTAGCTGGGCCATTGCTCCCCGATTCGGACGACCCTTTGGCCGAACAATGATTACGGTGTGGGGAGCGAGATGCAGCTGCTCTTTTTCTTTTTAAAACAAATTCTTGTTATTGCCACTGGAGGACGTTAGTGGGTCGCGAAATGCGAGCAATTCAATTTTCTTGAGACGTTCTATTTGCATCGTTTTATTTCTTTCTGTGGAATATTACGAGGGGCTTTTAAAATGTAACGAGATACAGTCAGTCAATAAGAAGTGAAAACCTATGGTAGACGAAGATGAAAGGAACAGCTTTGAATAAAGTATTTTTGAACCACTTTCTCGAATGAGCGATTTCATTTCTTTTAAATGTCAAAGGAGGGCGTAAAAACTTACTTGCAAATGCTGACCATGTTCACGAGAACATGAAAGCTATACCTGGACATGTAGTACCGTTAAAAAGTAGTTGCGTTGAGACGACAAATGCGTTCACGTGTAGTGTTTATGACGCAACGTGAAAAGCAAACCGCGTGCAAGTTTTTCCACGGGCACCAGACAAATGACGATATCTTGCTCTCACGCCACAAGAACTGAGTTAGAAACTCTCATGAATAATGGTAATTTACTCGAATTGCTGTATTGACTAGGCCACATATCTCATTGGAGCCCTCACCTACCGAGAAATTATCGCATAAGATATAAGGAAAGTCGCCTTTTTTGAGTAGACCTTCGATGTTGTTTCTATCGAGTCCGAGTAGTTTCCATGAAATAGGGGCGCACGAGAGAGGTGGAGCGGAGCGCGGTGCGAGAGTTCATGGCCACTGGAACAATCGATCGGCAGAATTCGCGAGCGACTGCGTGCTGCCCCCGTAGCTGGGACACGACAGGCTTTGTCCTTGAACAAACTGATAAATCTCTGAATGATATAACATAATATTAGTGCCAATGCTATATTTAGATTTAACTACGTCCAGTCAGTATACCACGCTCAGCAATACTATGATGAACTGTGCAAAGAACAAAAGTAAGGCTGAGTGTCTTGTTGACTGATCATAGGTACTTCTAATTTGTTTTCAATATAGATTTTTATGGAACGCATTAAAGGTTTGTGTCAACAGTCATGGCATGCAAAGTTTGCTTAAAAACTTGGGTTCCACAAATTCAAGGTCAAAGAACAAAGCCCTATTATAGTGTAGGTGTTGCAAAGTGAAAAGGAAACAATAAAACAAAGAAGCGTTAAGTAACTCCAATCAAGACTAAGAGGAGGGAGAGGCTACAAGAGACGTTCAACACAGAGACATGGGTACCGTATTAATTTATTCCGCAAAGGAGAGGAATGCTTGCGGTATATTGCATTTTACATAGACGTATGTAGTCGCAGATATAATGCATTTGCGTCCCAAATACAGTTACATTTCAAAATTCGTAGAGGACGCCATAAAATGGTCTGGGCATACAAAATTTCAGAAGTTGTCATGTAATATGGGCATTACATTGAATTGCAGCGAGAACATTCTCGTTATAGTAATAGGTTCAGGGTGAAGCAGAGGTGTTATTAAGTTGTCCGGTCTGCATTAACGAAGCTCGGTGAAATTAATTACTCCCGCTGAACCAACAAGCGGGAACCACGCCGTGGTCACTACAAGGAAATTAAATGAACACGCGCGGACGCTTCTTGTAGTCCATTCTCATTAGAATATTCAACTGTGTGCTAATCGTAAACACCTACTCTCCATTGCGTGATATTCATATTATAGAGCCAACATTTCAATTTGAGCATACTTATTCCGTAAATATTCATAGCTAAACTTAAACTTCACACTCCAAGTGCTTTCGGAAGTATCCTATTGAAATTCCAAACATGATGGAACACGGCAGGTGTTATGCGCGACCATGGTTTGAAACAATGTCGCTAAGCATCGGCTAGGCGGTGCTTCCGCGGCGCGTGCGCACCACGTGCCTCTACATTGTAAACAACCTTCGTTATGGACTTTTTATTGTTTTTCTTATGTCATTACACCGCCTAATTATAAGCACTACTTTAAAAGATGCATGTACATAAAGAACAAAACTGATGATCAACTTACAAAAATTGAAGCCCGTCATAGGACAGGCAGTACTTTCACGTACCGTGGCTGTCTTTACAATGATTAATAACAAGCTCGTAAAACTCGGACAATGGAGCCCGCACGGCTATCACCGGACTAGCTATAATTTAATATCCGCCCAAAATACATAATCTCATTTCCCATTTCCTCGGTAAGTAATGCCCTTGACAATGTCGACTAAGTATAAATTGTACAGTAGCTTTCGTTGTTGTAGCAAGATATTAACACACTCTTTTCATTTTAATACGACCATTATTATCGGGTGTTTGGCCCAGTGCCCAGAGTGCATCCACATAGTGGGCAGAGACCGTTATGTTTGACACTAGTAGGTACATAGATGAGCTGCGAGCAGTCATCGACGCGTGTGATCGATAACTCCAGCATATTGATGCATGGCCTGACATATTAATGTGAAAAGAAAGAAAGGTAAACATCGAGTAAGAAGCATAAATAATGAATATGCAAAGAAAAATGTATAACGTCAGTAATTGATAAACATTCGAGATTCATTTCAAGACCAATGCAACATCGCATTGCAATGAAAACGAATGAAACGTAAATAAATATGTTAATGTTTCTGTATGGTTCATCAAATCAATATATACATGTTCATGTTAACAGAATGTTACCAGACGAGTGGCAATAACATAACATGGGAGCAGGAACGAAGTAGGGCCATGATAATATCAGTCGCATCATACAAAATTCATTTGACGACTGCCATTACGCAATTCTGAATATGACAGCTTGATTTAGTTGTTCTGTGAGGTTTGTTGTTGGATAGGTGGGTATTAGTTTGCATTTGAACACATAAATGTTACGTAAGGCTTAGGTACCTACTCCCGGCCGTTTTCAAGGACGTCTGCGCCATTACGCGTCCAAGGCTACATCACAGGACTCGCCCAGCCGCAGCGGCGTCCTTGGCCTTTTCTCAAACCTCCTTCGCACACTCCCGTTCGGCCTATATTTAGGATTCTAGAACTTTTTGTAACAGTCAGGGTTACGGGATTTCATTAACTTACGCACTATTAATAACCCCTTAACCTCATTCCACCATGAATGCGAGATTGCACGACCGCAATTCAGGAACAGTTGTGAATGAAAGTATATACTTCCGGTAAGAGGTACATATCCCTTTTTGATTTGACCGTGTGATAACGGTCGTTTATTGTATTGGATTACGTTGATGAAGAAGAAGTTAATGAAGAAGCTGTCCAAATGATAAAATAAAAAGGAGCTTTCAAATTTATATATATACAAAGACTAATCATAATCAACTAGAAAGATTGGTTAATTCTTTGTTGCGCACCATGGAAGCAATATTAACAAACCTGAATAAGCTATATACTGTCCTTCTTTTTATCAACTTTCTTTTCGCATACTGTAATTAATTTGCGTTTCGTAAGGTTTTATTATAATGCTTATGTAATAATAAATACATAAATATATAAGTTTCAATGTCATATTATTTGTTAAACCTTTACGTGAACACGCTATACAAAGACCCGACTGATGCGTCAAAACAAACTCATATAATACGCGGACATAGTTCGTCAAACAAGAGCTTGACGAATGCGTGAAGGTTAAACAAGACTTTCAAATAAGAAAACTGAAATACCTATCGACCGGAAATTTATGTTAGCTAATAACATGTTAATTCTTGGCGATGAAGAAATGACTTCCACTGATTCGCGTAAAATAATACATGCAGTTTGTTGCACTTGTGCTTCAATTACGTAAACAATAGTTGGGTGGTGCAATACTAAACGCAAAACAAACAACTTGAGAACCCCTCATTAAGAGTGCACAAAGGAATATAACTGGTGTGGTATGGAGCGGACAATGCAGCAGTAACGGGACGAGAGCCACTAATTGTGAGCAGAGTACAGCCGGTACTTGGTTCAGTTTTCCGTTAACCGAAGCGTTTGTCGGTTACATTTCCCCTGGGAAAATAGATAGGCAACTAATGCACTGAATCATTTTACCACAACAATAAACAAACTTACGTTTTTAGTACTTAACATTTCTTGACCAAACAACACATTTCCATTCCCTTCGTTTAACAGATCGAAATGTGCTATCGTAACGTGCAATATGTGTATATTCTACACCCACTGCGTCTTATCACAAATATAAGGAAGGTTTAAGTAAACAGTGTCCATAGACATTAGATGCTAA
This sequence comes from Hyposmocoma kahamanoa, assembly GCF_003589595.1. Lineage (NCBI taxonomy): Eukaryota > Metazoa > Arthropoda > Insecta > Lepidoptera > Cosmopterigidae > Hyposmocoma > Hyposmocoma kahamanoa. The sequence continues at coordinate 15,511,401 of NW_020653337.1, forward strand.
ACGTAGTCTGACTTTAAATGATTAAAGGACTTTCAAACGTCCGTAACGTGCATATAACTGCAATTTGTATACACTTTACTCTAGAAATGACAAGCTCCTTCTTAGATTTTAAAATTCTGATGACACCTCAGACACGCAGGCTTTGCCGTTAAAATCTAAAAAAAGTGCTGAAAATGGTGAAGTAAAAAGTATGTTGTTTAAAAAAAAAACAACGCCGGTCTATCTGGAACGAGTACAAAATGTAACGGTGGTCATTTTGTGTCGCTCCGTTCCATGGATAATCAATTGTATTTGGATACGGTCAAGTTCGATGGAATGTATACCTTTAGAAAAATCTAGATACAAATTGGGATAAGAACAAAGTATCCTAATATGAGAGGAAAACTAACAAAGCCAAACGGGACGTGCAGTTTGCGATAAACGTGCCGTGACTGCTTAAGAACTAGCTTATCGTCTTACAAGTCACGAATTAAGAACACTACACGCACTAAATAATGTCGCAAGGTACATTCACAAGCATTATATAGCGGCGACAGATAAAGTAATTGGAGGTATTGACGCGATTACGTAATTCGTTGATTAAATTTAAAAATAACAATAGATTTAATATAGAAAGTAGAAAAATATAGAAACGAATACTTAAAGACTGTAATATCCTTTGCAACAAGCAAATATCTTTCACGGTTGCAAAAATTTTGTTGAAATTTTCTTACAAGAACAAAGACGTAAATGTGTTTTCCTTTGTCAAATGACGAACAAATTTACCAACATTTGGTTTGTCTGAATATTGAATAAGTGCGGCATAATGTTATGATTACTTTTTGTTACTTATAATACGTGGCGAAATAAAGCTCAAATTTTCTGCAATTTATGACGTGACACGAGACATAAGATGTCACTAAGTTGATACGCCTTTACAATTAGGTTGAGTATTGAAATTATTAATGCATGAATTACAGTTTAACGTAGCTAGTTTCTAATAAATTGCGGTGATTTATTGCAGTATACAAGCGAAGCGCTTAAGAAATGCGGCCACGTATTAGGCAAGTTTGTAAATTGCATGTGCAATGCAATTAGCAAACACAACCACTATGTTGTAAGGATGAATCCTGATAAGGGTAAAGCTAGACTTTGAATGAATGTGTCACAATCTTTAATGCAACGTTGAAAGATGATAGTATTCACAAAGTTGTGAATGTGAATATATAAATTGTACGTATTTTTAGATCGCCGTTAAGGAAATATGTAACAGTTTACTTATTGAATGAAACATACAGTAAACTAAACGACGAGGTTCAATCGACAGCTGTTTGCTTATCAACACGACGCTATGAGAAGACCACTCATAGCTCTCGAAAAACTTGTCTACCGCGTAACTCTTAAGCCGAGAGTAAACATCACGAGATTTGTTTCAAACAAAGAAAAGCACGTTCCTTCGACAGATGTTTCGAATTCCGAAGAAAATATCTGTTAAAAGTAACGACGAATGAAAGTGGAAAGGAAATTTAGGGAGGCGATCAAGATCAACTCGCAGGCTACCCTTGCCGTAACCGAGCTAATGTAATTACGCGGGTAGAACTTCACGGAATGAAAGCTAAATTACAGATTAATTATTTTGACTCGGTCGCAAAGTAAATTAATGATTAATAGATATGGCACAGGAACTAACAGTAAACAATAGCTACTGCTAAAACCTTCAGATATTCATAATCAAAATCAAATCGATCAAAAATGTTTTATTTCAAGAAACAATGTTTACAATAATGTGGCTCGAAAATTCCTTTTAAGTAATAAAATTATACTTGTGCTAGGGATTCCCGCTCTTCCTTATTCTAAATAATATCTAAATTTAAGATTGTGTGATATTGTCTTAAATAATACAATAATACGGGCTTATTTTCTAATAAAGGACAAAGAAAAGAAAATTAAAAATTAACAAAAGGTGATTAATATCAAGGAGTAAAATGTGCAAATAGTCAGTGAGTGTGTGTGTGTGTGTGTGTGTGTGTGTGTGTGTGTGTGTGTGTGTG
>NW_020653337.1:15513440-15587325 GCF_003589595.1 Hyposmocoma kahamanoa
GTGTGTGTGTGTGTGTGTGTGTGTGTGTGTGTGTGTGTGTGTGTGTGCGTGTGCGCGCGCGCGCGTGTGTGTGTGTGTGTGTGTGTGTAAGTGGTTGAAGTGTGTTTATTTGTGTGTGAGGTGACAATTTTTACAAAACTTTTTTTTATGCCTTCGAGCCGGTCTCTGTTAAGGATCAATAGTCTCTGTGCGACCAACTGTGGTAAGAGTACTCGAAATGTCAAAAATCGCAAAAAACTTTTTACCATACATTTTGTAGGGACATATTTAGTAATCAGTTATTCTAAGTTTAAGGTGGCTGGCCTTGCTGCCCCGTCTCAAATTTACACCCTGTATACATACATACATATATAAATACATAATACATACATATATACACATACCTAAACATATATACAACAACCAAATGTGTTAGTAACGTGTGAGGGAATTCGTGTTTGTTTTAATGTAGAATTATCTACTTCTAAAAGACGTTCTGTATCCTCATAATCCAATGATCGTAACCATTTTGAGAGCGTAAATTTCACGTCATACGATTTCAATGGGTGTAGAATTAGTACTTTATTTATTTTAGTATAGAGATAAGAGGACTGTCGGTTAAATTGTTTACTAGCAAAGGTGGTACGTACAGTTTGATACGGTAACACAAGGTTTTTTTCTTCCTTTCCTCAAAATTAGCGGGTTAAAATCAATGGTTTTTTGTGAACTTTACAAATACAATTTAATATATATAATTTTCGAACCGTAAGAACATTACTAATTTTATAAAGATCCGTTGTGGGAAACTTATAATTCTTAAAATGCATTACTTTAAGTAAGGATCTGTGAGCTCTTTCTAGTTTTATGAATTTAGTTTTAGAGGCTTCTCCCCAGATAGTGATACAATATACAAGAACGGATTGTGCTAAGGCGATATAGACTTTAGTTATTAAGTCTTTTGTTGCAACGTATCTAAGATTTTTAAAAATCCAAATGAGTTTTCATAATGGAGGTGAAACAAGATTTATATGGTCATACCAGGTTAAAGATATTACACTAAGTTTACTGAACAAATAAAAAAAAATGTCTCATTTTAAAGGTTGTATGTAGTCAACTATTCGGAACAGTACCGTTGTAGTGTAGTGACATCTTCAAAGGAGACATGTGAACAAGCACTCAGCGTAGCTGATGCTACCGCACGTAAAATACTTCGCAAAAGAGTTCTCCACGCCCGACACATGCAAACATTTTTCTCCCCAGACGAAGAACTTATGCAAGATAAAACTAGGTACTTAGATAGTAATAGCTACATAGAAGCAAATACAAATAAAATGGCAATCTTTTGCTGAAAACTGAGAATATTTTAGAAATAATTCTACAACGCCATCTTCATTATTATAATTGAAGCATTCTTTGATTTCTATTGTGACTTTAAGGAATTTCAGGATTTTAATTCCCGAAGATGGTTATCGATCAAAATGATTAGTGGTAAAATGGAGAGGAATGTCGTGAAACAGGAGCCCAGCAAGTTAAACGACTTAAACTTCGCGAGGCTTAAGTAACTTTCGGAACACCGTCATTTTCGTAACTTGATCTATAAATCACACCGGTTACGAGCAAAATTACTGTTCCATGTAAACAAAACCTGATTTCGGAACCTAATACGAATACTGTATGATATTTATGCACCTAGTTCGAGGTACGATATGGCACAAGTACTAAGATTATACGGCAAAGTATAACATCAACAAGATCGGCTATGTGTCATTTTGCAGTTGATATTAGAATATTAATTTATAGTTTACTAACTTAAAATTTGTATAATTAAGTGTGGGAACAATTTTTCATGCCATATCAATTCCAATTTACTATTAGTCGTTGGGGGGAAGGTAAAATGATTTATTAGTGCATAGGTCGTAAAGGCCCACTTGAGGTTCGAGAAGAATCAAGCACACGCAGCTCGGCAATAAACCCTTCGACTTTATTGTTATGACCCTGCAGTATTAAACCACGTTATTATTAAGGCAAACTCTTAAACGATCATTCAAGCTATTTCGTTACTAAAAACAATTTTGATTTTTCTTTACATATACGATTTAATTGAAATGGATGATGAAGCTACTCAACTTTCCTGGGTTATCATTACACGTTTTTCTATAACAACGAAACTTGTAGTCGCTCTCGGGACTCGATAGCTGCAATCAGTAGGCACGAATAAAAATAATGCTGTGTCATATTTCCCTGATCCTATTAGTTGCGTACACGTTAAAGTATATCCCTGTGACAATTTCAATATGGAATTAATATTATTGAGTTTCTACGTTTCGGAAGATCAAATGACCGATGCACCTGGAGTGTGACTCCCGTTAGTGCATGGTCCACCAATCATCCATCTCCTATTACCTCTTTGTATAGATATAAATTTATATTTATATCAGTACTTGCATCATATTATCTACATTAGCAACATTAAGCACATTATCTGTCGTGTGATCGGTTTATTCGCCAGGAAAATAACGTTCATCAGAAAACAATTTTTACTTGAATAAGTTTTGGATCTTGAATCATTGTAGTAGAGAGAAATCAGTTCTGATTTTCGCGAATCAATGACTAAATATTTAATTATAAAGGGAAATCCTACTAGTACTTCAATACGTGACGCAACAACAGAGTTTAAACTGGTAACACAGTCGAACAGTGTGACGAATACACGTTTTGGTTGAACAAAAACAAATTCTATCGTTACTGGAGCGGTGTTGGTATGCTACTTTTTACACTGGCTTTTTATTTCAAGTAGGTAGGTACGTAGAAATACAAAGCTGCGCGTAATTATAAACGCTATGGGTCCATATGGCTACCGTGTTTAGAGACGGCCATGGAAATTGTAGTACGCCACGACCTTGTCTAGTAGCTTATTCACTCACGAGTTCTCAGAAACAAATGATTCCAGATAAACGATCTAAAAGGATTACTAGGCTCTTTAATATTATCCTCTGTGTTTCAAATCCCGTGTTCTAGGTAAAAATTCAAACAAACCAGTACATCTTAGGGGATCTAGTATTAAAATGCTTAGTCATAGCTTAATTTTAGTAAAATGAAGTATGTCACACAAAGTTCGACTAACCCCTTCCCAAAATAGGTATAACAACATTGAGTGAGCGATGCAAATTAAAATCTCCTTTTTGAGCAGTTATTCGCGTGTATTACACTTCATTTATGTCCTGTCCACTGTAAGGGCTCAGCATTCTGGTAAATTATAAACAGACTCTCCGTACAGGCGACTAACTCTGTTGTTAATAGCTATCACCGCGGCATGCATGCCTCTCAAATCCTTCCATTATCGAGCGTTCATTAAAGCTCATATTGCTTCAAATAAATTTTGAAAGTAACGCAAATACATTGCTCCACATAGAGAGTAATAATTTGAGCATTGTAATTAAGATGTACTCAATCATTAAGTTCAAGCATTTCATGAGGAATGTGTTAAGTGTTAGGACAAAAAATATTATAGCGTTGACGTGTGAATCGCATGTTTACAAGGTATCCATTTGTGAGACGTGACTTTGGAGTATTAGCGGCTACATTTGCGCTTTATTCGCAAGATTTTGCTAACTTGCTATATTGGCATTGCATTGTATGCATGTACATAAGCTGAAGATTCCATGATGCCCGATGCCCAACAAGGATGAGTCAACACCACTGTGCGTTCAACGACCCCAAGTCGTCGTAGCGTTATTATCAGGATTGCAAATTCCCCTACGCTAACCTGTAATTTTCTTTTTTTTGCATTATCGTACAAATTTAGACCTATCATAGTTTCCGACCTCCATGTATGCATTTTATACTTTTCCAATTTTGGATTAATTATTGCAAATGACTCAAAGAACTACCTTCAGTTAGTTGAGGCAATGTCCAAGAGTTCCCGTATGATGACTCATTTGTATCAATTTATATTTAGTTCAAAACTGAATCATTGAACGATTGCAAAATGACGTCATTATTGTCGTGCGGGAGCATGACGTACTATGCAATGGTATTTAAGTACGTCGGGGATGAGTCATTCGTTTGGCTCCGCAGCTGAGATCCCAAAAAGTGCACCTAAAGTTTGCAGCAACAATGTGGTGTGATCCCCACGCCCTAGACTAACAGGATTTCATATGCAAACTAGAAACTCTGCTAATGTCTGTTTGCAAAGCATAAAAGTTTCCCACTGGGGGAGCGAAAAACTTGATCCGACCTGTAATTTGAGGCCAAATAAATTTCTAATGCACAGTCACGAAAAAAGAATTTGCAGTAAGCCAGATTTAAAAGATTTATTTATTTATTAAAATTGTATTCCGTACTATATTCGAACTTGTTTATTACATTCTAACGTAAAATACATATAGAACTCACGAAGTTTACGCTACTTAAAAGAAGTCTTCTTATGTTCTATTAAGGATCTTCGTTACAACATGCTCATTTGTTACTATCAAACAATGTATGTAGTAACACTCTATTTATTACATTACGTGCTTTAAAGAAAAATGCGTTGTAACCAATTACATAGAATTTACTCAACATTTCGTAACAATCGTTATCAACGTTGCTCAAGCACGACGTAGCTCCGGGCATCTCAAATGAAACATATCATATTGCGTAAATAAACTTGGGAACTTGCGACAAGAACCTAATTAGTGGAATATTGCACATTGTTTACTGCCAGAATGTTTGTTCGGCAAAGTTGAGTGGTGGTAGTAAGGCGGCAATTATTACAGAGTTCGGAAGCGCGCCCCGGCCCATATAAACGACACGTTAGCAGACGCCCCGAGTTCCGACCTCTTGCTGCAGAACTGACGACGATGTCGTAAATGGAATATATTACAGCTGTACGAATTTCAACTTTATACAGCAGTACAAAAGACTTTGTTCGGGAACGCTACCCTAAAAAGTGATGCAGAACCCTTCGTTAAATTGTTTAAAATATTCATAGCACCACCCAAGAGATAATTAATATTAACATAACCGGAACTATTTTCAATTCTTTACGCGACAACACTTTCATTATTATACATGCTAATTAAATGGCTAGGATAAGCTACATAAACTATATCAGTTATCGGATTATGAAAATGTCTTTATGCTGGATGAATATTCAATTCTTTAACGGAGATCGAAGATAATGGACCCACTATTATCGCATCATGTAAAATGCATTAAGTTATTATATTTATGAAATCTTTTTGATAACATTTGAAGCACCCTCAGGCAAACCGGAACGTACAGAGGTATATTTCCATTCCTTCCTCAGCAGTTCTGGATCCCTTTTAGTAATAAATATGTAATGGAAGACCCGGTCGATTGCATTAACAGAGAGGGGAGGTTTTATTACCACCACTCCGCAGGTATGACATCAGCAAAAAAACCTCGAAAGTTTGTAGCATAAATTTTAAATATCTTTGAAATGCGAAATATAAAGTATAATGTAGTAATAAAAGTTGAATAGTATTTATAAATATTGATGAGAATTAAATTTATTACGTATATTAAAATGTGATGCTTCCCATTACGCATACGATGACAAAAGTAAAGGCGAACGATCCAAGTAACGAAAACCACGGCAAGCAATATCTTTAAAAGCCATATCGTTTACTATGCCAACATAAGGCTCCGTAGTGCTAGGAACAGCTAAGAGTAGACTCAAGCCCCATAGTTTAAGCGTTAGATGAGATAAACTCCGTACGGAATTTGATTAGTATGTCCAACCAAATTGCTTTCTAATCCTCAATCAGATCTTCACTAGGAGACGGTGAAACGAGAGATGAATATCGGAGGATAATGTCCGGTTAATATCAAACTGAAACTTTTTGATTAAAATTCGTCAATTGGCAAAGTTTAGCAATTCAGTTACAAGGTTAAACAACCGATGACATAAATTGCACAGTCAGTTTCTATTGTTGTCGTTTAATTCTTTCTGCATTTGAACTTGCCCTGATACAAGCTTACTATTGAGTTCTTAACCCGTAGAAACAACGATATTCAACGGCAAGTTTAATATTGTTTATTATCATTAAGTTTCTCAAGAGAGTTCCTCCCCATTGCAAACTTCCTTTACGAGTTCCAAAACAACCAAAATTGCAACACTGGGATGTGTGTGAGAGAATCTCTCGAAAATCGTTATGTTACACCCTTCACCGGAAATAGGAAGGAAATGTGTTCACTAAAAATTAATGAATAGTGACTAATGAATAATTTAATTCGGTTGTTAAATTCTGCAGTGACAGGAGAAGAAACTAATGGGCGACTGGGGCCAAGTCCCTTCGGGTCTGTTTTGCGTCTGTTCGAGGGTACTAGGGTATTGAATAAATAAAATGCAATTAGACAAGGGAGAGTGGTAGTGTTCCGCATCTACGTGACAAGACGTGTTTTATAAAACAAATATACATCAAACCTTTCAACAATACAGCTATAAACAAGGGGGAGCGTGATTATCAATTTAAATGTAATACATTCCACTTTGCATGCAAAATATTAATATTATCCTAACGGTTGTGTCAAGTGAAGGGTTTAATATCTCATTATATGAACGATTACACTCGATGGAGCATCCGCGCCATAATCGGTCAGAGAAAAGGGAAAATCCTATAAGACGCTACCGTCGTTGTCGTGAGTACGGACGGCATGCTAACTCGGAATATTTGGAGGCAGGTTACGAGTGAAACTGACATGCAGGGCGTCGCCATAGCAACCAAGGAAACTACACCGTTTTCCGCACTCCACCCTCCAGAAAATGGCATATTCCCGGCATTTAATACTGATAAGAGAAGTTAAGAGCGTAACTTATTAATGCACGTGTTCCTAACGAATGACCCTTTGATATCAAATCCAACAGGTTTACTAAGATAGTATTCAGCATAATCTTATCTTGACCGGATCACAAATAATGGTTCTAACGTAAAAACTGATAATAATGACAAAATACAAAGACTTTTTGAACTTCGATAAGAGCTTGTCAAAACAAACATCTTTTATGTAATGTAAAGTTTTGGTCAGAATTATTTTTTACATTTTGCCGCTACTTCATATACGGTTTTATGAGGGAATGGAAATGAAAACAGGAGCGAAAATCCTTGTGTTTACATCTATGGTGGGTGCGATATAACAGTAAATTATGTTTTGGAGGCCGATCCTCATCAAATCAGCAGCCCGTAATAATAACTCTATTGCACAAAGGGCCAGAGATTTTGCCAGGCAATTTGGAATTTAGGACGAGTGAGGGGGCGGACTGTATGACACTCCATATGGCCAACGACTAGTGACATGTGTTGGGCGGGAACCCACATAGAGGGATTTGTTAAGAAAATTGGCCGAAGCAAGCGGTCCTTCAAAAAGCGGACATGATAACGCAGGAAAATAAATGACCGCACACTACACAACTTTTTCCTTTTACTTCTCTTATATTCTTCTTAGAATATTGAGACTCCACATTTTGGTACGTTGATTAAAAAAGAAATCCATGAACTGTGGGTAATGTCGTAACACGCCAGGAAAAGCAATATTCCAAGAGGGGATTGAGACGAAAGTTAATCTGTACAAGTTATTGGGGTACAAAGGTCAGAACACTCGCTCCCATCGCACTCCCTTGCCTGTTCAGATATTTGACCCCCGTCAATATGCAATGTTGCCGGTCCATCGCGTTTCCCTATCACCTATCTTTATTGGAAATCCCTGCTCTCTTGCACACTTGTGGTTAACTGAGCAATTTCGTGAAGTCGAACGTAAACCACAAATCGTAGAAAACAGCCCTTTGAGAGACAGGTTTTGAATGAAAGCTGCTAGAGTCAGAAAGTATTTGTACACAAACATTACGATGAGGAGCAAAACACACATTATGAGCTAATGAGTGTCTATTTTTATAAAGTTGTGAGTGAGGCAGCTAGAGGATATGGACGGAACTTCGCTCGAAATTGATCAGACGGCTAGCGCTATAGCGAGTAATGGTCCATTAACTAACGAACCGGCTGATGTCCGGCGCTTCCGTCGGCAAATTCACAAATGAAAGGAACTGGCAGATCGATCAGACGACGAAACATATTTGGCGTCAGGTTGATATGAATGACACTAATCGATTTCTTTTGTATAAATATTGTGTTCTCGTATGAACACTTTCTTGTGTCTGTTAAACACGAGACTTTGTTGGATAAAGATGAAGAAGATATCTCATTTCTAAGTGCTCATTGTAGCGATCTTACAATGGGCCTGTTGCCGTGGCGAAGGTCGGCCCAACGTTGCATAACGACTGCATCATAAGCTTATAACATTCGTACTGCATCCACAGCGACAATATGACGCACATTCTCGCAGATAATTACATAAGTACAGGTTAGCTGGATGCTATTTGCAAGTGTAAGCATGCGATATCGCGATATAGAGCATTTGAATCGTAACTGCTCAGGTAATACATAAAACGTTCATATTAAGTTTAATTGCTTTTGGTTAACCGCCAGCTTCAAGCGAGGGTTAGAACAGAACTCTTTGTGGTTTTATTCTATTCTTGCAAAAAGTATTTATTAGTATATAAGTTTATTATTATGACTGATCCTGTGGTAAGGCATGTATCCTGTTGTGGCCGTAAACGGTTTGATGACTAATCACAGCAGCTGCATGATGTTTCATCTTGAAATTGTACTTACATACAAGCGTTGCACAAAGTGTATTAAGCATTAATTAAAAAGATAAATAAAACACAATAAGCAGCTGCTACTTAATCTTGTATTCTGTTCTATTTCTGTTGCAAGTAGAGATATTATCGGTTTTTGTAATTTAAATTAATTAATTAGTTGTTTCTTGCAGTAAGGCTGTTGATTTTAAGATGCCACCATTCCCACGCAATGAGAATTTTATTTGATATGTACATTAAATTTCAAGTAAATTTTTATTTGATTAATTCATATTTTGTAAATGGTTTTTTATTATGCAAATGCCTTCCTTGACAGTTGCCAAAATATATAATGCACTGGTGTTTAAGCAATTGAACAGATAGTCAATTTGTGACACAACAAATTAAGGACAAGGCTTCATTTAACGCTTGATTGTAAAAAAACATTAATTACGAGCAAAATGATTAAAGAATATTGTTGATAAACTAACTGGTTTACGCTGGCGATGACAGATTTTATTTTATTGCAGATTCAACATCACCGGATAGAGTTTCTCGAAAAACTGGACACCTTATAGCCATAGGAATAAAAGGTAATCTCTAAAAAACTAAACTTAAAGTTTGTTATACTGTAACACAGTAAGTACTTTTTACAGTTAAGGTCGTGAATTTGCATAAAATGAGGTTTGGCTGTCCAAAAACCTCGTTAAGTTGTTATTATTCTGCCTGCCAAACCGTGACCTGTTGGACAAAACTGCCGATACAATGGAATATTTCGGCGATGTCGTCAATTTACTAAAAATAACTGTTTCATAACAGGCACGACCGAGAGTGCTTGCAATCATCCCGTCAGGAGCCAGGATGGACTAAACAATTGCCCTCTCTGTATCACGAGGCCCATTACAAGTTACGCAAGTTACTACGCGGTTAATTCAATCGTTTGTTATTTCAATTGATACACGTACTCGTGTTTGAAAAACGCAAACCGACTTGAAAGAAAATAAATATTAAAGTTACATTGAACCTTGATTGAATTGATGGGAAGCGTGTTTGAGGATTACGGCTCCGTCATTTAATTTGCGAACTATTGATTTAACGGAAGTAGAGAACAGGTACAAATGCAACGAAACTGGGCCAGTGTGTCGGAGTCGCAGTAGCAAGTGTTATTATCTACAATCATACGACCTTGCGACCAGTTGACGCGCGAATTGTGGGGCGACGCAGATTGCCATCCTCCGTCCTGGCATCCGCCTTGCACTTCGCTCTTATATCGCTATTACGTCAGATCGTATTAGGTAGTAGGCCAGGTTTTAAAATAGTCCTATATAAACTAATTAAAGTTGCTAAATGGAAAATGCTTTGGCGAAACAGCGCTCTTATTTCAAATCCTTCGAACCTGAAACTGAGTAATCGTCGCGTTTACATGTACTCCTTCATTATATTTCTATCTCTCATTCATTTACAATTTTAACGGAAAAAATTGCCTATTTACATAGTGCGATTTAAAATCTCTTGTCCTTTATTTTATAATGTAAGTAATGCATTTTCGTGAACATAATAATCTACGTCAATAGTGTAGGTATATGCAAATTGTTGAATGGTCACTGTTGAATTTATGACTCGTTTGAAAACTTTATTACAGAAATTTGTTTTACAACGGATACAATCAGTTTGCGGTCAAGTGGGCGCGTGTTAAATCGGTCGTTCCGAAGTTGGATTACCAGTCTATGAGCAGGAATCAATTTCGAGTTGATTCACGGTTCTGTGTTTGCATGGAGATATTTGAGACAAATCTTGAGTCGTCAAAGATATCGCTTTATTACCAAAGGCTTGTATGCTCTCCTCAATTGTCACAGCAAAACAAAGGAACTGCATTCTTCCATTCCTTTGCCAGTTATTGTATCATATTTTCGAAATAAGCAAGAATGGCTTGTTCTTCAATAAGTACTGTAAACTGATTAAAGTTCTTAGTTTCAAATAACATTGACGGATGAGTAAAATTAAATATTTACTATGCTCTGCATCTCCTTTGCATGTTTTGTTTATACAGTGATTTTCAAAGTAATAAGTCTCTCTCTATAAGTCTATAGTCAATCATGTTCAATTTGATTACACGTTGTCTATGAATTGAATACAAATTAGTTGGCACTAGCACATAGTTTTTCTTTTGCATTAATAATTTTGTCACATGGATTTCATGAGAATTTGTATGAGTAGATCTATATCTACTAGAAACTATCTATATACTATCTATAACTTCGACGGAAAAAGTTGTCATGGTACAACTATTTGTTGAACCCAATAGAACAAGCTTCATTTAATGAAATTGTGCCAGAGTCCTCATATATGTTCGCTAATATCGCATTGCACACTGGGGAAATGGTGAACGAAACCTTCGGTGGCTCATTAATCAGCTTTGCGCTAACTTCTGTCGTCCCTCTTGTACTCTATGAAGCATGAAATTTATAGTCACCGAGATAATTTTACGTCGTGAAAGCAGCTGGAACTCGCAATAAAGTACTTAATTCCACGCAATTAGAAGAATAAATCCCTCGTCCCGCGTTCCGGCGCAATGAATATTGCAAATTACTAATTCTAATATTCGTCCGGTGAGGCCCAGCTTTTGCAACAGGTGCGATGATACCTACTCTTCCCGAGCTTGGTGTTAATTAGCCCCTTACTGCTTGATTCATCGCTCTAACTCTGTCTAAAAACCAACGGTCTCCGTTTATCTTTAGGCGGACAGCGCTCGATGACGTATAGGAGTTAATTCTAAAGCATTAAAGCAAAAATAAGTGCCTTTAATAGTCGCTGAGGTAAAACGGCACAATTTAGAACAGTAATGAAGGTAAAAAGTGTTGGAGTAATAACCGCAATAGTGACAGGTAGCCTAACGGTACAAGGTATTTATTTTTCAGCATAATTCACAGCGGGTTCAAAACGGAAACCAATGCGTGGATTGTTTATCCTGCTACATCTCCCGGCGCAGTCACGCTCCGCGTTTACTCTGCTGATTGTTATCCGACTCGCCCGACTCCATGTCATTTATAAATTAAAAACCGCGGATAGTCAAAGATATAACTACGGCATAGAAAATAGCAACGTATATCAAACCTATTACGTTAATGGAGTGGGGATTTAGGGCACGTACACGATTGCGTGACGAATGTAGGCAAGTGATCCTCAGACAAAACCGACACAGTCTATTCATTAGCGCCATTGGCATCGAAGCGGTCAGTGTTTACGCCGTAAATCGTGTGAAGTAAATAAATTATCCGATAATCACATAAGTATGAGTAACTATCATGTTGAATAATAAGTCATCATCAACCGACTTCAATCAAACTTTTAGACAGGTTTCGCGCTGCATTTTTTATAAAATAAAAATTTCCCTTCCATCGCTAAAGATAAGCAAAATAAATGCAAACGGGCGTATCAGATAACTGTAGACTAGTCAGCCCTGCGACGCTTTCAATTTTCTTAGTCAATAAATATACGAGCGCGATAAGGTGGATAGCCTTTGATTTAGGTAGATGGGGGCTATAAATAATGTTAATCCTTGTAAATTGACAGCCATTGAACAATCATTGGTTAATTGTATTGTCAACCAAGTTTATAGGCGCAAATAAGCGCCGTAAACACGGTGATGAGGCGAACCCGCATCCTATTGTTTTAAAAACTTTAAAGAGATAAACACAAGTACAGCCATTGTATAGAGACTCAATCGCAATAACATGACAACCAAGTTGTTGAATATCTACATACAATATGTAACAAACATCGCAGTGTTTCGAGAAGTAAAATTGTATAATATAACGTGTGCGATGTAATACTCATAATCTTAATGTACGCTTGCAATGAATACTTTGAATTATGGATTCCAGGGAAGTAGGTTTATGCGAACTGATAAGCATCGGTGGGGTCAAAGCCATAATGCACCGTCTGCTTTAAAATGGTCTTCACGCATGAGGTTGTTCCCACGCTATCAGCTGGTTCACGCGCCAGCGCGCGCGCAGCGGCCCGCGACGCCGTCCACGTCACCATCACCCCGAGACCGATAACAGCATAGTATAGATTTCATGAATATGCATTATATTTAAATTGCAAATGCATACCATGTGCCACTAGTCCGAAAATTAAAAAACAAATGACGATATCCAATGAAAATACTATTAGAGCATGATAAATTGATTACAAGTAACAAGCGCTTTGCTATCGAACTGTTAGAACCATAATATAAAGTTACCGTTACGTCCACGTCGTGTAAAGTGAGAGACCAATTTGTCAACATACTATACGAGAACAGCGAACTGCCCAACAATGATAGAGAGATGATTTATCGACAGATAGCAGCTGCACATGAGAGGCGACGGCGTCCGAGAGAGCAATTTACACGGCCGCATAAAAAATGTGTGTTGCTAACAAAAACTTGCTTAATTTAAAAACAACTTAAAAAAAATAGGTACTACTTCTGGGAGTTACAAATTTTCCTTTTCCTTGTCCTAAAAACAACGAAATCCATTCGGTATAACGGTTAAAAAAGAAACCATTTACGGAATGTCCATTACTAGCAGCAGTAATGTTAGCAACGTGTTTACTACAGCACAGTAAATAACTAAAATGTCAAGATTTTAACAAAAAGCACTTGACTAGTGGTATCTTGGCAACGCTTTGTCTATTATTTGGCTGACTGAACGATGAACTTAATGTAGGTATTAGAGAGAAAAGCAAGCGGCCACTCGTGCTCCGTTTCATTAGCCATCGAGATGAGGCAGAGCCAGATAACGAAGCCATTACCGTGATAATTGCCTCCAAATGCAGCCCGCCCATCTCACGCCCGCCTGTCCACTACGTTGTTATAATACTGTTAGATTGAACAATAAATGTTGCAACTAATTGCATATGACAATGGAGAAACTTGTACAGTTACCTGCTTCATCTTCAATTCACCTTATTCCGTCAGATATAGATGAAAAAGTGACGGGACATGACGAACAAGATTTGTTTCGTTAAGTCAGTTCTAACGTTAACTGGAATAGAGCAGGTGGCAAATAGCCGCCAGGTGGATGTTTCGAAGCTAGTAGATGAAGCTCCATCAGTCGCGGATATTACTATAGAATGTGAAAGGGTCAACTGTAATTCTGAGCACGTTCTTCATTCCTTAACGGTCTCAGAGCTACGGCATAGCTTATTCTTTTATTTATTACTATCTTTTACAGCTATTACTTTAATACCAATGGGATTTAACGACTGTGGAATTAAACAAATGGGGTCGTACCGTGAGCCATTTAATTAGAATAGTGTCCGAGGCTCCTTGGAGTCTCGCGATGACGTTAGCGGATTATTTGCATTGTAAGCAGCAACACAACTGGGTTAAAAGCTTATTGCTGTTTAGCTGACTTCATAAGCGTCAACAATGGCATGTAAGGATATAGAGCGGACGTGTTTCTACTGCTTGATTTATATTTGGTTTTACAAACAGCCGCAAGTCTGTAAATTTGCGATTACCAAGAAACTTTAGAACGTGTGGACTAATATAGCACTGTTCAACATACTCAGATTCAGTTACAATACCACATAGAATCATTAAAAGGTTTTGTGTTAAATATCGTGAACAAAAGAGTTTCTTTTACTATTTATTGTATTACTGTACTAAATGTAATAACATAGACGTGCTAAGTTCGCTGTGATGAATTCGAAATACTGAAGGTACTTTATAGACAAATGTCTATCAAATGCTAGCACCGAGCAATGATCCCAGTTCGGTCGATTTTAATCCGGACTACGCAAGCATTATCGATTGCAAGCAGGTAATGCGATTACGGGGCAGGCAATTGGTTAGGGAGTTTCAAATGTTCGAACTCAGACTTCTCACCTCTTTAGTACCGTTTATTTTTTCAGGAGTTTAACATGTTTTGGATTTATCAAAACATGTATAACTCCTGGTTTGAAATCGATATAAAAAATAATATTGAAAAATAATATCGATATAAATAATGTCAATATGCTATTCACCGTACTTAATTAACAGCAAAGTTAATAATAGCGATCTTTTGTATTAAACCGACCGATGATAAATGGTCCAGAAGAACAATGCCAGCGCCAGAATATAGATAACCACAACAAAACTGTCACCAAGTCGCCTTGATAATAACTCCCATAAATCACTTCAAAGAAACTCTGACACTATATCTAATGCACAAGAGCTTTCTTCCTTCAATTCAAATAATGAAACTAATAGATTTTTTTCTCACGTAACGGTATAAACTTTCATCCTGCTCGAAACAAAATGTCATTTTAAATAACTGAGTCACTGTCACAATCGTTTCAAAAGAAACAAATTGATGACGGTATGAGAGCTATCGTGATATAATTCAAGTATGCGGGAGGGAAAAATTAACCGAGAGCGGAAAAGACCCTTTATGTTCCTTTACATTCTGAAAATGACAGTTGTATTAACCAACTTTGTTGATATGAATTTTGTTATTATCGCACCGTAGCCCTTATGAAACTATCGTAGTTTTATTGTAATAATTATTCATATTGACATTGTGATTGTTCTGACAATGAAGTTTGTACATTTATAAATAGTTCTTCACATAAAATATGACCTCAGTGCGGGTGCTGTAGGACAGTGTCGGCGACAGTCATAAAACTTTATAACTAACAACAACACTGTTATTGTTCACAACAATAATGTACAATTTCCATAATACAAGGTTTGCAAGTGATGTCACTTCTGCATCGATTTGTTTTAGCATATTTTATTAAGGAACATAATATAGGACTTGTTAGTCTCGGCAAATAATTTAAAAACTGATTGTTTGTTGTACAACCACCCTACGTCAACCATCTGACCTCTCGCACATAAAATACTTGTACAATGGAATACCATTTAGCAAAACAACACTTGACATAATTTGGATGAATGAGATCTGTTACCTAAAAAATGTATGTATTGTGTAAATTATATTGAATAGTGACAAATAGCAATAAGTCACAAAAGGAAAAGGGCCCTAGTATAAGTGTTGTTTTGGTTAGCTACGGAGGAAGTCGAGACAAGAGATTTCCTCGTTTTGTCTGAGCGTGTTTCCCCTCACATCAAGTGCTAGACAAGTAGACACCGACGGAAAGCATTGTGTCGGAAATGTATGGGGTGTTTAAATCGTCTCATTCAAACATAAAACCGAGCTACTGTGGAACTTAGTTTATACGTTATCACTTCTAATTTTCTTGGGGGAGGTACAATGAGAATTACAGGGGCCGATAACAATAACAAGCTGAGGGTTCATATTCTGATTCTGAAATTGTGTTCACTTTGTATTAACGCCGCTGAATACAATATTGGAATACTAAATGTGCAAACCCATTGACCGACTTTCAGAATAACATAAAAATAGTATGTGATTTTTGTTATCATTACAATACCACAAAGGGAAAAGGAAATGTCAAATGGATGGGCTTACAGCAGTTCCCACATTGGGTAACCTGTGTAATTCATTAATCGATTGTGTTAGGTGTCATGTTCATGGTGACACAATTGACCAGGTTGGTCACGGTACATGATCTTATACAATTGATTCAGATTTAAAAGCACACCTGATGGAATACTTTTTTTTATGAAATGCACATTTTACGAACGTAATAGAATTCCACTTCATTAATGTTCCAAAACACATTTCCATTATTAAATGTAAGTAAAAACTTATTAAGTCGAGGGAATAAAATAATGTACCAAATTTTCCAATGTTATCATCTTGACGAGAACTTTCACCTTTTTATGATAGTCCACGATGACCCAAAAATAGTATCTATGTAGGAAATTTAATATTTCTTAGAATAATAAAGAGATGATTTAGCGGAGATATGTAATTCTTTCTTGCCAAAACAAAAGAGCTCTTTCAAAAGCGTATAAATATATTAAATTAGTTCATTTTTTTAATGAAAACAAAAAGTCCGTTACTTAAATGTCGCGTGTGTGCTTCAATGTTATCCTGTAAATATAGATTAGATATGTGTATTACAAACACCATAGAAATTTCATCAGTAAGTTACTGCTGAAGCCGTTTAGCAAATCTAATGGGCATTTATTCTGCCGTAACCGTAATAGGGGACGACATAAGAAAAACGGTGCAAAAATTCAAGGGCATCACTATACTATGATCGAAGTACAAAATGAATAAGGGGCCCAGATTTATGTCATACCAAATTGGCCGTGTCCATCCTCAATTGAACTTATTGTATTAAATTTTGGTGATTCGTTGCGGTTAACTATGAGTTATTGTTAGTCACCTTTGGTCTCTCTTCCTTACTTATTACAAATCTCAATTGATAAATGAAATAAGTATTCGATTTAATCACCTTAGTCCAAAAAAATTTTTGATTTTACTGGGCCAAAATACAGGCATTAAGTGGTAACTAGGATTCTGCTGAGTATAATGAGATATTGTTTTTTTTGTGTTATCTAATTCAATACATGCTCATGACATTGTGAGCAGGGTTTTCATCCCGGTAATCTCGGTCTCGAAAATTTCAAGAGTCTCCACAATTTTTTGGCATTTTCGGGACTCGAGAATGACGTTTTCAGTCACGGGACTATCGAGACTTAGGGTCGTATTCCAGAACTGTACTCAATGCTCAAGTCAGGATTTGAGCAGACTTGAGTATGATTTCAAGCACTGGAAATACGACCCTAATGGCATTAAAAATCTACCAGTGGACATGGAATGGCAACACTGATAATTCGTAATCCGTAGAATGGAGCTTAATATAATCTGTGGCGATTGAAGAACGATAGTAACAAAATCAAGTCCTCTCCATTTGAAACTATGTATAATAACGCCCGTAGTTTTTTACGTACCCACTATAAAAATGAAAAAATAACTTTTATAATAATTGTTGGTTTTATAATTTGAATTAATAAAGAACTTAATTAAAATATCATGTTTTGAATGCCTAAATACCTAGCCTATCGGTATGGAAACCTACTTTTAGAAAAGTCTCGAAAGCCTAGTTTTTTCCGGGATTCGATATTATTTCCCGGAACGCGGAAATGCAGCGAGATAGAAAGCCTTAATTGTGAGTTAAACTAATCTTGAAATGAAAGTCAACCCGAAGTCTGATATTGACTAATAGGTAAAAGTCACCAGCCCCCAAGTACTTGTCATGTTTTAGTGCAGCAACGAACAAGATAAATGGCTAGTGAATTTTCGCATTGAGAAAAAAGGAACCATTTGTTACGCTTTAACAGTATTACGCACTTACATGAACGTCTGTAGATATCTATGAAATATATAACGCAAAAGTTTACCATTAAGATCAGGTCACACACACGCGGTACAGCGAGAAAAGCGGTCCGGGGGCGTACCCGCGGGAAGCGAATGCATACTGGAGCGTGCCACACGAAAGTCCTAGGCGTAGTTCATGGCGGGACCATGGGACAGCGGCGCGAACAGCGGCGCGAAGGCGGCCGGTGTGACATATAATATTCTAATATTTTAAAGAAAGCATCATACCGCTGTCAGACAGCGTTCAAGAAAAAAATCTGCTTTTATTCGAGTTATTGAAGCAACGCCAAAGAAATTTCGGTCGAATTAATACTAAAACCCCAAATATACATTTAGGAGTTGTAAAAAATACAATGTGCAATCCCGCTAAAGGTTCGCTCCCGGATTGCGATTCGCCGCCCGCGCCGTTGCCTCTCTATAGTGGACGATTGCATAGAACGGGATTACAGCTTTGGGCCCGCACCTGTCCCGGACCCGGTCCGCGCCTCCGACCCGCAACCCGCTTTCAAAGTGCCAGGGAGCAAAAGATCTCGAACGTTAAAAAAAATCTCGGCCCCGAAACGCTCCCGCTACTGCCTCTGTGTGGCCAGAGCATAAAAGATTAAATTGTGTTATTCGTTTACGGTATCAATTACAGAATGAAGAGTTTATGAAATTCAGCCGACTGAAAACGAGGGGGAAATCTAATTACCCCAAATAAAATTGTGACAGACAGAACACCATGAGAAAGTCAACCGTGCAAATTCCAATTGGGGTTTTTTATAACTATTATTTCAACTTTAGTTCAATTTTGAAATGTTAACGAAGAGAATAGCGATGTAAATTTATGTTTTACCTTGAGACGGTTTTGAAGCGTGAGCGTTAATAAGACTTACCTGTAATTAAAGAAAGATTTACATTAGCTAAGTTTCAAAACATTGCAGCAACTGCTTATTGATCTATTAATGTCATTTATGATTATTAACAGACAGTTAATCGGTATTGTAGCAAGATTGTAGCCTTGCTTGTCAAAAGGTAAAGCTGGTTGTATTAATGTAGTTTAGAAACGTATAACTCGGTGCTATGCCTGTTTGAAAATATTAGCATATTTACTATTTAGACTCACAAAGCAACATACGAAATTTACATTACAACATATGAAGTTGCAGTGGTCTGATTTTGAATATTACTTAATAGTAAATATTGAATATCTTAAAAGGCTCAGATTTGTAATAGAATTTTATGAACCATGTGAATTTAGAATTAACAGAAAAGGAGATTAAAACAATAAATACAAAGAAATAATAAAATTAATAATTGTAATTTTTTTATAAAAAAAACCATTTCAAAAGTTTGTGGAATCAGATTTATTTGCCAAATTTTCTTGTTGATATCGGTTAACGAAAAGTGGGGGAAATCCAATAAACCAGACCCATCCCCCAATTTGCCACCGTTAGAAGCGGGAAATTTTCTTCAAGTTTGAATAACTAATAATGAAGTACGGGGGGGTACCTCAGTATTGGTCCCATTAAAATTTTCCACCAAAAAATGAATCAACGAAATCTGTTCACAAATGTCGGAGTAATCCCGTAACATACAAACAAATAAAAGAACCAGTCGAATTGAGAATATCCTCCTTTTTTGAAGTCGGTTAAAAAAGACAGCACTCGAATTCGAAGAAAACATCCAAAACAGTTTAAAGTAAAACATTCACTTGAAAATATAACGGTCAAGTGCGGAAGCCCGTTTGAAATAACGTGTCAGGAATGGGTAACATTTCAGTTCAATAATAAATTACCGTAAGTCCTGAATTGAGGAGCTATCAATGTGCTGTGTGCAGAAATTAGTCAGTTTGGCTGGGTAAAATAAAATGCAAACAAACATTTCCACCTTCCACACGTATCCTATCGATTGACTCAGGCGCCTTCGAGTCGCACCCCGCACCACATTCTCTCGCACCTCGGAATTGAAAGTTTGCACATTTGCCAATTCGTAATAAGTTCTTGACATTGGCATTGGAGCCGAAGGCTACAGTAATATTATTCAAATATTCTCGCTCAAAACAATGAACAACTTATGAATAAATGTATGTATAGGTATACATATATGAATAGGTATTCAGAATGGATCAAATTAAAACAAATTTTAGTGATCAAAGGGTAAGCAAAGTAATGTCACAGTCAAAAACGATTTAACCCTATTTCCTCACAACAGCCTGATACACCCGCACGATCTCTCTTCACTTACTTTGTAAAGAAAATTCAATTTCCGAGCGATCGAGGTATATAGTTTGTTTTGATATGAGCATGCAGCTACATGGCAACATAACAACTGTATGAAGGACATTTTTACCGATTATATGTCTACCTTCTAATTTTGCCTTGAGGCTTATAGATTTTTTATTGTGTAGACAAAGCCCACACAATACTTTCTGTGTTTGTTATATTCGATATATTATTCACTACCGCTTCACTTCCAATATATAACAATGATGACATGTTAAATAGCAATTACACGAAGCAATAAACTAAAGAAAGGACTGATTTTTATATCCTTTGAGTTGTACATCTAGGTAAAATTACGGGCTGGAGTATTTATTGCCGGAGGGTCGTGTGCTACAAAATTTTTAGCGTAACACGCACACCTTTGAGTTTTTTATTTAACTTTCGTACGAAACGAAACTTTGATGTAAATAAATATTCTTTACAAGGGTTTTTTCACATAATTGTTCAAATGTCACGTTTAATTGTTTTTGAACAAAGGTAGCTAATGTAAACCTTAAAACTCTAACAGAATCCCCTTAGTAATTTGTAGGCGTTCGGAAGAAAATCGCTTGGAAAATAGCGATAGAGGCGTGCCCCATTCAACCTTTTTACGTTTAGGCCACCCTCGTGTCTACCTACATAAGGGGACTTCTTTAGAAAACCTGCTATCACCGAAATAACTGTCTTATTTTATTTACACTCGGCTACAAGCGCGTGTTTTATTTTTATAAGGAACCATTACAACTACTGCAAAAATTTAGGTCAAGTGGATCAGTGGAATTTTACTGATTGTGTCTGGTGTAGTAAAAATATAAGCAAATCGAATTTTTAGTAATTTTAATATTGTTTTTATTTGTTTCAGACAGTAATCATGAAGAAAAATATACACTGTACAAGTGGATGGTGGGTAGTGTTACTGACCGCCACGCTGGCAGTATCAGCGATGGCAGACACCGGAGCCAGTCTCTACAATTCAAGTCTTAGCCAAGTTATTACCTCAAGTACCCTCAAGTGGACCAATCTTAAAAAGGAAAACATCAATAACTACGTAACCGGAGCTACTTCTCCGCAAGGTAACTTTCATACGAATATAATAAATAAAGACAACCAAAACCTTGCCAATGTTGCCAGATAAGACTAACAAAGAAACCTCTTTTACAGGCGCTATTTACCTGTGCAGAGCACGTCATGAGGGTGAAATGCTTTTGGGACAATTACGACCAGATTATTCATCGTGTGCAGTGTCAGGAAGCAAAAGTTACAATGTATTTGAGGTACTCGAGAACATAGAAAATGCTTCTTTAATCCATTGGAAGCCGTGGGCCAAGTTCCATTCGAAGCCTAATGGTGGTGTAATAGTATCTACACTTGATTCAGTGTTTATAGGAAGGAAGAAAGCCCCGACACCAGGTGGATTCTCACATAACATTGGAAGAATTGCATACGACAATACAATTGGTCACTTATACGCGTTTGATGAAGAAAACAACGACTTAGAAGAAACAAATGGTGAAATTTTAGTTGAAATCGAACCAATTAGTTACAAATTGGAAAATGTAGAATTTGATTTAAAAACAGAACACGTCCGTCAAGGTGATCCCAAGATATTAGAGGAAAGAGTCCTCCAAAATGATGGTGAAGAGGCTGCTACCGTTACCGCAGAAGTAGGATATAAATATAACTACAGTCTCTCTTGGGGACATGGTCATGGTCTAGCAATTGGTCTGAATGTAGAAATTGAATTAGCTAACCATACAAAATACCAACCTACTGGGTGGTCTACACTTTTCATTGAGGAACGAGAGGACGTGTTTGAACTCAAACAACATCTTCAGCCTGGAACTGCTTGTAATGTGACATTGAGGGAAAAACGTATTGATCGCGATGTACAGTATACGGGAAAATTAACTACTTATTACAGGGATAACGAATCTCGAAGCAGACAAATGCGAGGTGAAAGTCTTGAAAACACAGTGCTAGTGGAACCTGAATACGGTGAAATTTACTTCCTTGTTAACAACACATTGGTACCAACGACCACAACTACTACCACTACGACAACTACTACTACCACAACTACAACAACACCAAAGCCAACAGAACCGCCAATGCCGGAAGAAAATGAAATTTCAATCCAGGAGAAACCTAATGATGCACCAGCTGAAATGCAAAGTGACAGCAGCGAAGCAGATAAAACAAATGCCGTAAATGAGGAAAAAATATCAACGGCGAGGGTTGGTGGACTCGGTAGTAATCCTAACGGAGCCAGTACGAGAATGATTTCTTCCACAATCTTGATCCCATTATTTGCACTATTATTTTAAGTAAATATATCAATACACACAGCTGTCCTTGTAAATAAATGGAAATTATCGTAAACTAGTTACGTTGCCGTTATATCTGGCAACTAAGCTTAATGCTGTTGTTTGGGAAGAGTAGGGGTACGCCGTTTGCCCTTTCTCGGTGTAATATTGTAAATAATAAAAGTGTTTGTTTTCCTAACATTCCTGTTATGTGATTTCACTCCACTGTGTAAATTGAGAAGTCCTTTCAATCACATAACTGTAAATAGATATTGTAAATAGTTACGAAAATGGAAGTCGCAGAGCGACGAGAGAACTTGCCGTGTCATCAGTAACATGACGAAAGGCGTTTGTATGTAGGGTTAACATCATGAAACGTATGAGTGCGACAGCGTTACCAACTTGACCCTCGAGTTATAAAATACTAAAACTAATTTATGACAACAATTTCAGAACAAACTCCCAATGTGATACGTTGAATAGATAAAATGTCGTAGGTTCCTTTCTGAGTATTAAAATCATATTAGGAACCTTGTTCATCTTTACACATGGTATCTATATTTTTAATTGTACTATTTGACGTAGCTTTTAAATGACTCTTTAAACGTTCGGTCGACTTCATACAATATTATGTACATTTAGCAAATCAATGGCCTTGGTCGTAAATTGATAGATAAAATTTAGGTCGTCGCCATATAAGCAATTTTGTCCAACGTAAACTTTTCCCTAAGTAACTTATACATAATATTATAATAATTTGATATTTTCTAGCACATTGCCATTAACCCATATTGTTCTAATTCGTGTAGTCAATTCAACCAATATTTCTATACCTCCGTATTTTACAATTGAGTACCTATTTACTTTACTTTTGTTATTTTTAGTTTTAAAGAGTTTAAATCCAGAATTAAGAGATATTATTTTTTAAAGGTTTTAGTGTTACATTATTTAATTTATTTTGTTTTTATTGCGGATTATTAAGACTAGTATAATGCTTACATTAAGTGATGAAACTCTATTACTGAAAATTTAGGAAGAAATTATAACTTTGTTATTCTATAGCCAAAGTTGTAGTTGACAGTTGTATATGCACTAGTAGTAACTATCATGAACTCAATAAATACTGATATTAAAAATTTGACATTTAGTCCCATTATTAGACCTAAATGATCTTACATCTATCTAAAATAATCACAAAGTTGTGAGCCAAAATTATGTGACTCTCATTGAAAGAGTTCTTAGATATATTAATTAAAATTGATGTTTATAATAGTAATAGAAACTAATACAGCCATACAAGAAACCTTCCATCAGGAATCTAATTTGTATGATACAGCATAGGGTTACAAAATTAAAGCCCTCAGTAGCTAGACGGAAGTTAAATGTTAGAATGCTTAAAGGTCTTTGTCAATGTGTAAAGAAAATGGATGATATTTTTGTATGGGTATATGAATCAGTAAGTGTTTGCCTTAAGAATCTGTAAATGGAATAACTTCATAGATCTTTATTTCATCTAATTAACGTAGTTCAGAGTTTACACGACATGTATGGGAAGTACCCCTGGGTTCGCTTTATGTATGATCGTGAGGTACTTTTTAAAAGCTGACAATTTATATTAGACCCGACACCATCTTGAAAATTGGAATTGAAAATGCAATGTCGACGACTGATTACACGATTATTCAGTAACCAATTCAGGGCTCAAAATAACCTGCCAGCTTTTAACCTTGTCGTGTATTTAGTTTGATTAAGTAAGTAATTAAAATAAAAGATGCTTCTCAGTATTTTTTCACTGAATGTAGTAGCGTGTTGTTGAGATAAAAGTTATATGCTTTCATTAATGTTTATAGATTCTCCCACCTGAAGTACCGTTAATTGTTAAGGCGTTAGGATATCTTACAAATCATTATTATGTAATTATAGGTCAACTGAATTATTCTGCTTATTTCAGTTTTTTTGAATTTTAAATTGATGTTTAGATTTAATGTTCGAGGCCTCTACGTTCAACGTACACTATTAATAGTTAATGTGTCGATTTTGTTGCGCACATTATGTGACCTAAACTAAAGACTGTTCCAAAATATAATACTATCTAATCTCTTTTACACCAATACGCAGTGTATAGACACTAACAAAGAAGTATTATTAATATCATAAATGCATTGCCGGCAGAGGAACATAAGATTTTAAATTAACTTTACCTCGAATTTCGTTGGTTTGGAACGCACCCCGTATCAAAGCAGCACTACTTTGGGGCAGAAAAGGGGTAGGGTGGTGATAGATACCAGTTTTGGTGGTTATCAATTAGTATATATAGGTTTAACAGTGTGCAACAAAATGGGTACTAGTTTCTTTTCTGATTTTCATTGGAAAAGTTAAAACAATGCAATTGTTAAACATCATGTACATCAATTTAATATAATAAACGTAGTTCTCAACATCAAAATTGTTTTGCGAAGCATAATTGTGATGTTCAATGTAAGTTTTATTTGTTTAAACCCATTAAAGTGTAATTGAAACCTTATTGCGTTTTCCTTTTTTTTCCTTTAAACCTATACATAATACATGTCATCTGCGTAATTTCAACAAGAAAGTATGTCTGTAGTTACTATCCTCTAATTAAAAAAAACCTTTACTGTGGTGTACCTAGTCACGTTATGGTATATACCATCTTTTGTGGTAAGGTGCAGTAGTACAAAACAGGGAAGTACTGCCACCTTACCTATTTCTGTCGCCAAGCAGTAATTGTGAGCATTACTGCATTCCGATTTTAAAGGGTAAGGGTATTGGTGAAATCGCAGGCACATGGCTATTGTCAACTTATGTCACAGGGTGACGAGCGCAGTGGCAGTGCTCATTAGATCTTTGTGATTTAAAGCACTGAGTGGCACTGCAACTATTATGGACAGGCGTGTTGCTTACCACTAGGCAGGCTCAAGACTTGTTCGTCCCATCAGTTGGTATTATAAAATAAAAAAAGGTGAAATATGGTTAGAAATATTTAATAATTTAATTAAATTAAAAAGCAAACACGTTTAATAATTTTGGTACGCTATATAAATTTTCGATCGATCACAAATATGTAAATTACAGGCGACTTCAAAACGGAAAGACAATTATTGCATTTTTTAAGAAGTCGTAAACAAACAAATACGAGTACTAATGACAAATCGACTTTTGGAGTTCAACATGAATACGGTATAAATCATTATTTAAACTGCAGTCTGCATTTGAAGATAACTTTGAAAATGTATCTGTGCTATCTCATTTTCATCCCTTAAAAGCCTCAACATTTATTTACTCGTCGTATAATTGGTAGTGTGGTACACAGATGTCTAGCCGAGGGGTGAAGGCGCCTCTCTGTCTCTTTAACTTGTCCTTGCGCTGGGGTGGTTCAAGATAATGTGTCTGCACTTTGTTATACCACCAAGGGGTACACCGTCGAGTAACGTAATAGTTTTAGGATTTTTAATACACTTCAAAACTGGCCGTTCCAATTAAGTCATAATAATTGGTAAAACTCAATCACAAATCTACATAATTACATAATTAATATATACATGCTGCCCAATTAAGCTGATTTTGCAGAACTATATAAGATATTAAAAAACCGATTAGAAGGGGTTGTAGATCTTTTTTTTTATAACATCAAGTGACAGGACGAACAAGTCGTGCGCCTGATGGTAAGCTACACGCCTGTCCATAACAGTTACTACTCTACTGCTACTAGTTCTCGTTTCGCTGTAGTTTCTCCCAGATATGTCAATAACTGCGTAGGGCTAGCACGATAAGGCGCGACTTGCGCGAGAGATCTCTATGCGAGAATAGTAGTATCTCGTGCTAGTCGCGCCCTATCATGCTAACCCTGTATTTTCGCTAAAAATGATAAGAAGGGCAGCGCACACTTTACGCCCTTTTCCCATTGCGATGGACAGAGTCAGCCTAATTATTATAATTTACGTTAAATGTTACGCGAAATTGTATTACACGAGGAATAATGTTATTTTATGCAAAATAAATCCAGGCTTGACCGCAATCTCACCCGAAGTTAAGGCGCCGCGCAAACGCGTGTCATGTGTTGGATACAAGCAACCCGCAGGTAGAAGCGAATATTTTATTTTCATACAATTAATATGAAACCGACACAGTCCCTGGTTGCCGCAACCGCAATTGTATGAAAACAGAATATTCGCTTCTAGTTGCTGGTTGTTTGTATCCAACACAAAACACGCGGCGCCTCACAGTGGGCCCAAATTGATAATTCTTGGACATAGGAATAACTTGTGGAGTATCGAGCAAATTTTTTTTTATATGATATATAACAATATTCCTAACAACTTTTATCCTTGTATAATCTCTTGAAAAGTTGATAGTTTCGGAGAAAAAAAATTGTTTTTTTTTGTATGGAGAAATATACATTTTATTTTTTATCTCAACATATACGAAAATGTAATGTAGAAAAAATAATCCGTTGGGCCCACCACTGTGCGCCTAAGCGACGAAGTGACTGACGACCGAGGGATGAGTTTGTCTAAAAAAATACCTATACAAGTTTGTTTCAAAAATGCCTATTTACTCTATATTGTAATAGTAATACAATATTAAATATATTATTCCTCTAAAAGGGTATCTCCTACTTCACTATATAATTATATGGAACGTCAAACTTTAAACTTAGCTCATTTTCTTGTTTGTACAAACTTGCATTTTTTTCACAAATTTCGATTACACAAATTAATGAAAGGATCCAAATTATGTTTATAATCATGATAATTATTTATCATAATTAGATATTTATAAAATTAATTGCAACAACAAAACGCTACCGCTATCAATGTCGTACCATATGTTTGTATCAGACACATACATATCCAAACGTGTCAAGCAAATCAAATCAAACCAAAATCAAAACCAAATTGTTTCCCATATAAATAAAATTTTTCTTCGTGTTTGTTTAGTTTTATCTCAGTCAGTTTTAGTAAAAAATTAAAAGGGGAAACTATGAATTAGAATGGATAATTATTGTATATATACGGGTTAATTATTATGATAATTATAAAAGAAAATAGATACTTTAATAGTTTTTAATATTTCACTTGTGAAGACATCAATAACTTGACAGTAAAATATACGTCTTTAGTTACAAGCTACACTGAGACAAAAACGCAATAGGTATTGTAGGTTATGAGAGATCGTAAAAAGGAATATGGGAGGCTATAGAGAAAAGCCCCGAATGAGTTATGTTGCAGGGTGACTTGCAGTGCCTCTATAGCTTCAAAGGGCAGATATATTGCAGGTTTCTCTTCGATGTGAGGGGTGGAATATAAATAATATAAAGATGTGAAATGCGCGAATTCATTTCAATAAAACCAATATTATGAATTTGACAATTAATCGTTTTCAGTTGCATTCTTAAATGCACACCTTAAATGAAGGACGTAAGGGTGATTAAGTTTGAACGTATAGATGATGAAAACAATTCGGACGTGTGAGATGTGTTTGTTTAGTGTAACCGGTTTTACCTTTAGTCAAAAGTAGAGATATAGATTTTATGTAATTGGTGAAACCTATACCGAAAAGTGTCATAAATTTTGTGATACAAGTTTTATAAGTAACGAAGAAAAGAATCTGCAAATATATTAACTATACAATTGCGTATACGGTATTTTCCGGTAAAAATGTATGCAAAACACAGTCAAGACAACGACGTGTTTCTTATTGTACGTAGGTCACTCAATAAGTTTTGAGATAAAGAAAAAATATCAAACATATTAATATAATTTATTTTACATTTCTTCAAAATACTCTCCATCATTATCTACCCAAAGTTTCATTCGTCTAAACCAACTCTGAAAACACTTTTGCCAGTCTTGATCCGTCAGCATTGAAATTGCCATTTCGTAGGCAGCTACTGCTTCTTCGACACTCAAAAAAAATTTTCCTTTGATTTTATCCTTCACTGTTGGGAACAAAAAGAAATCGCAGGGAGCCAAGTCAGGGCTGTACGGCGGGTGATTTAAGGTTTCTATACCAGATTCCTCAATAAACGCCTTTGTTCTGAGGAACGTATGTGAAGAGGCGTTATCGTGATGTAGCATGATTCCCCGAAGCCCGGTCTTTGGTCTCCTCTCCCGCAAAGCTTGGAAAACTTTTGGCAATGCTACTGTTGTGTACCATTCTGAATTAACAGACCTACTATTTTCTAACATTGACGTCGACAAATGTCCGCTCCGAGAAAAAAAACTAGCTACCATTTTTTTGCCGGCGTTTCGAGGTCTTTGCAACTTTGTCGGTAATTGTCCCTCTGCGAAGACCCACACCGACGACTGCTTCTTGCTTTCTGGATCATATTGATAGATCCATGTTTCATCACCAGTAACGATTTCTGAAACACGTCTCGATGTCCCGTTTTCGAAACGTATAAGCATTTCTCGGCACCAATCCACTCGAGCCTGTTTTTCAGCACCGGAGAGCAATCGTGGGATCCATCGACAACAAAGCTTCCTCACTCCAAGATGTCGATGCAGGATAGTATTGACGCTTCCCGAACTAATGCCTAGGATCTTCTCAATGTTCGTGTACGTAATTCGTGGGTCTTCTCGCACCAACATTTCAGATGTCCACACATTTTCTGCAGTAACTGCTGTTTCCGGGCGTTCGCCTCTTAGGTCATCTTCAAGGTTAGTTTTGCCTCCTTAAAATTCCTTAAACCACCTAAAAACTGTTGCACGAGAAGGAGCAGAGTCCTCTAATGCTGACTGCAAACGTTCCAAACTCAATTGTTCAGTTAAACCACATTTAAAATCATAGAAGATCATAGCACGCAAATGTTCACGGTTAAGATCCATTATTGTAAAGAAAAAGCGCGGGAAGCATTGTAGTAAAATGACTAAAGGCCCATTTAGATGGAGAGAGTTTCTCGTCTCGAAGATACGATTATCGAAAGAATATAAAAAAACTTTCCTCGTCTAAACATTTGCGATTATCGACCGTCCACGTGAGCGATAATCTCCTCGCCTTTCAATATAACGTCTCCGTGTAAACAGAACTCGAAAGCAAAAATCGTATTTCGAGTTTCTGTGCCAGCCGTTTCTACCACGAGTGCAGCGCGCGAGGGTGTTTTGATTATCACTGCTTTTCTAAGACAAGAATTAATGGAACAAGAGCGAAAAAAAAATTTCAAATAACGGTGAGTGAGTGCCTCTGTGGTCGAATATAGCGTGGGCAATATAGTATTTAGGGTGCTCTCGTAACGAATATGGCACTTCTTTGAAAAGTCGTGCCCGCACTTTTCAAATAATGGCAAGTTGGGTATCGTTTTTGAGGTATTTGGGGGTGCTCATTACGAACATAGCATTTATTTCTAAATCCAAGATGGCCGACACGACTTTTCAAGTAAATGTACTTTTCAATAAACACTCCTCACTAACTCCCCACTCACTCCCCACTCACTCCCTACTCACTCCCTACTCACTCACACACTCACTCACTCACTCACTCACTCACCACTCACTCACTCACTCACTCACTCACTCACTCACTCACTCACTCACTCACTCACTCACTCACTCACTCACTCACCGACTCACTCACAACTCACTCACTCACTAACCACTCACACACTCACTCACTCAGCCACTCACTCACTCAGCCACTCACTCACCACTCACTCACTCACCACTCACTGACTCACTCACCCCTCACTCACTCACTCATCACTCACTCACCACTCACTCACGCACGCACGCACGCCCGCGCGCACGCACGCACGCACGCACGCACTCACTCACTCACTCAGTCACTCACGCACTCACACACGCACTCACTCGCCCTATAAATTTATCATAATTGTCAGTTTTGTTTGTGTCAGTAGTTACATAATTAAAAAAAAAATGATAAATCAAAATTATATTTCTATACAGTGCAATGAACTTAATATTATCAGCAGTTTCAAATTTGAATGGTTTTTGCATCATTTTGATATATCCATAGTTATACCGCAGTAATGACTGAACTCGAATGGCAATTCTCGCACTCAAAACGGTTCGAACCGATTTGTACGATAATCGTATGAACTTGAAAAAATGTCATACGAGATCGTGTTTAGACAAGTCGAAAACTCGTAAGCAAGAATCTCCTTACTACATATTTCTCCGTGTAAACAGTCGAGGAGGCGATTAAGTTGCTTACGAGTCTCGTATGACATAATCGTAGGCGAGATTTTAGTTCTTGCCTGAATGTAAACATTATGATACGATATCACCTCACACATCTTATGGCGATTATTGCTTACGAGAATCGCCTACGAGTTTTCGTCTCGAAG
The DNA here is from genome assembly GCF_003589595.1 of Hyposmocoma kahamanoa. Lineage (NCBI taxonomy): Eukaryota > Metazoa > Arthropoda > Insecta > Lepidoptera > Cosmopterigidae > Hyposmocoma > Hyposmocoma kahamanoa. The sequence goes on from NW_020653337.1 coordinate 15,544,214, forward strand.
CGTGCGAGAAACTCTCCCCATCTAAATGGGCCTTAACAATGTCATTTTTTTTTTAAATTTAGCTAAATTGCTTTTGGTGATCTATTTTTAAATAAATTTGCTTTTTAAAAACATATAATATGGGTGCGTTCCATTTTTATATTTCGAGCATCTCAAAACTTATTGAGTGCCCTACGTAAGTGGCAAGGGACATCTTTTAAAGTTATACAACCGAACCAAATAAATATTAATGGTTTATAACAGTTTGATGTATTAATAACAACAGCATATTCTCACATTAACCGTGAATGGAGTGTCGCATAATAATTAAGTAGACGTCAATTATGTAACGTGGGCGGCGGCAGACTGAAGCGATCAATCATCACTGCCAATTTGTCCTTTTTACCAAACAGTGTCGAGTGGCCTTTCTAATACCTATCGGCAATCGACATTATATGGTTGTCGTACGTAAGATATTTAAATTCCTTTTCTAGTATAATTATGTAGGTTTCATTTTACGCAGCTATAATAATATTGCTTTAAAAGTTAGGTGTGAAAACGTTTGTTAACACAATAACAATTCTCACCAAAAACGTTGAAGGGGCCGACTAAAATATGGGAACAACGAAACAGTTGCCTTGACATATCCTTTAATAGTCACATTTTAACACACAGCTCTGACGTTTGTTTCTGTATCTGACGGGAACTGAAAATGCTACCAAGTTAGCACTGAAAACAAACTAGAGACACAAAAAAGTCTCCTCATAGGAGCTACAGAGAAATACTAAAGCTCTGATATTTTTATTTACATCAAACGTGTGCCGTCTTCAGTCATGCCATCGCTTAATATTAGGTGGGATTTTGGCCAAACGTCCACTTTACATAAAAACCAGAAACTTTTACCGCATAGGTTGGTAAAATACTATGAACGAGTTTACGAACGAAGAACGATATTATTAATAATTTGATTCGCTAATATAATTGCCTTTAATTAATTACTAGCAAGAATAGTGTCAGTTTTATCGTCATCGAATTAGGGTCAACTAATGATGGTAGAGCTAAAAATAAAGTCCAATTGATGACACCTCACTTCCAAGGCATCCTAGTTACCGGCGTGTTTGTCATTACATCAGCCTCGCCCACTGGATGAGGTATTACATCCAGGAAGAATGCTATTTATAGAGTTACCGATGCTTAATGCAATAAACTTTTTCGATTTGGTCGAATTTTTATAGGGAAGTTACTAGTGATGATGGATTTCTACTAAATTGTAAGGAAACGATACATATTGCACATGAGTAAAACTAGTTTCCCTAACAAACTCTCACATAGGTTTAAGGGTGTGATGTATATATATTTTTGTAATATTCTTAGTGTTTAAAATAAATAAATAAAAAAAAAAATCCAAAAAAGATATAGATAGATCTTAGAAGTGAGATCCTTCCCAAATAAAGATACTTATTTATCAGGGAGAAAGACAAACTCGGATTAAATTTTATAAAACGAACTATGGCTTCGCTAAGCAAAAGTGACGGTTAACCCGCAAAAATAACATTAAGGAGTAAACTCAAAGTTTAATATATACTTGCTTAAACTTAGGCAAAGTTTGTTTTGTAAATACGAAAAACTTGCTTAGTTCGCCATTTTTGCTTAGTCGAAGTAAAAGTTCGTTTTATAAATTACAGCCTCCGTATGCGTTTGTGTCTGTGCGTGTGTGTGTGCGTGCGCGCATTAGGGTGGATTTGTAATTGTTTATTGCAGTGACAATTACAGATTTCAAATTTCGACAACGACTTTTATAACAAATAGGAATTTATATAATTAATTTCGAAAACAGTGTATTAATTATAAAATTAATTGGATTCATTACTGTATTTACAAAATAAAATACCAATGAGTGACTATGAACTGTAATGAGATCTTAATTGGATCAAAGAACGGCGGTAAAATACCGTCTAACAACAAAGTTACATAAAATACCATTAGGTACGTTCCCTATTTAACGCCTCGTATAATTTAACGTCTTTAAACGAAAGACTAAAGAATACTAATAGAACAATAATTACATTCAATTTGTAATTAGATAGGTTGATTACAACATTAGTACAACATGGAATGTAGAAAATTGCTTCTCTCTCTGGCACTAATTCCCTTAGCTGAGTAGAAAGTTATTTACCGTCACATCAGATTTAAAGGTGTGTTAAATAACATTAATAATACTATATTAGTGTAAGAATAGGTAAGCGTAGAAAACACTCAAAAGATTTACTTGGCCAAACAAATACGTACATTTTATTTAGAACATACATTCACATTATTTTATTCAGAACTTTCTTGCATGCGTACTGTCACTGAAATAATTAACTGTTTTTTGGAAATACCTGCAAAAGAAACTCTTTTCGGCTTTAGACACACACTTGAAACAACTGGGCCACCTGGTGTTCAGAAATAGTTCTAAAACTTTTGTGGTCATATTCACGAAAGTTTTATCTCAATCCAATGAGTAATAATGGAACGCATACGGGACAAACACATAAACAAACATTATTTGGAATAACATATTACAGGACATGATTGCGTCCAAAAAGTAACGGTTTAATGGGAAAAATGTTAGTCATAGAAATCACAGACCACATAAATACTAGTAACTTGATTATCGTACGTTCCTATTTATTCGTTTACGTATAACTTTATAAATGGGATGCACGAAAGGAGCCTCCCTGCACGACGTACCATTATTCCTTTCCTGTACTTACGTCTAGCGCACCCTGGGGGCAACAATCGGCGAGTACCTTACGCCGATTAGCATATGTTAAAAATACCTTATTTATCACTCGAATTTGACATCTAAATGTGGATATAATAGCTTTATCTCGGCGGCGTGGTACGGGCATGTTACTGAAAGTGTAAACATACTTACTACAGTCCCTTGAAATTTTATCAAAATATCTAACATGATGAGTACCGTGACAAATTTCATCACATTTTTGTCGCAAGCGCCTCGACCAAGGGCTGCGAAGGAATATCTCAGTCTCAAACATGGCCGCAATGTCACAGCTGATTTTCGATTATCGAAGTCCGAATGACTCTAGTGCGGATCTTATCGATTCATTATTCGCTATAAAAAAAAATTGTAATAATGGCAACATAGCTTTATCAACTGAAATAAATATATCACGAGGAGGTTTATCATATAATGCATGCGATATACTGCCATGCTACGGCCACTGATGTATAAAATACAGTTCGAGAATCTCGGCGACAAAGCAGTAAAATCTTTGTTTTCGGGTTAGATTCCAGGTAAAACCCGTATAGAAACGAATAATTGTCAGTTGAGTTTGGCCTATTTCTACTGGACAAAGACCCCATAATTCCGTATCAGGTAATTGGAGTTATTATCTGACGCTAATATATCACAAATTTTCGTCTATGTGAGAAGAATATGGTAGTTGTTCATAGCTTGAATTAGTGTGATTCGACTCAAAAATGTACTAAACATTATAGCAAAAAGCACCAATGTAAAGTTCATAGACTAATTGACGAGATCCACAAACGAGAAACGCAAAAGCATCCGTGATGTAGTGTTTGTTTGCTCATTATTACATCATTCAAAGTGTATATCTATCAGAAAAATTTATAAAAGCAAAAATAATGCGAAATCACTTATGAAATCATCATCGTTGATCAAAAACGTCTTACATTGATTTAAACTTTCACGATTTTCAAACATTATTTGATTTCAAAAAAGCGAGACTTAATCGTGTATAAAAATACATTTTATTTGCCTCAACATTTTCGACGTATTGCAACGTCCACGGTCTCGTAGGGACTTCGTCAACACACACAACAACACGTCAGAAACGTAGAGGTAAATAAAATGTACGTATTTATACACTTTTTATACGCGATTAAGTCCCGATTTTTTAAAATCAAATAAAAAAATCTTAGCTAAAAGCTCCAGTGCATAGTTCAGGGACTAAATGACAAAATGATTTACCTAAAGCTATACTTCAAATATTTATTTTTTATTTTATACATTATAGGTGTAATCTACAATATTTATTTAGCAACATAAAATAAATAGCATTACTTTATAAGTTCAGGGGCTGAGTGATATTTTTCGGGAAAACCGTAATACCTATTTACCCAATATATTAATCTCAGTATCACCTAAAGCTGCTATAGACCATTTTATAAACGCGCGTGACTGCCTTAACTGCGGAAAATAGCATCACTGTAAAGTTCAGGGACTGTGTGACATTTCAGGCGGGAAGCTCCTATCAGTTCGGCCAACAACGCCTCATAAAGCCAGACATTTTACCGGTGCTATGGCTGCAAATAGGCCATGATACGAAATGAGAGAAGACATTGCTTGTAAAACGATTTTGCTTTAAACTACTGAACGAATTACGTCAGAAATCTTACCTTAGGAGCACTAGACATGGGAAAGGAAACTATTTTTTTCGGATCTGTAATCGCGTGTGTTTAATTTAGTCGTAATAAAGATTGGGTGACATTGTATGTCTTCTTCGATCCTCCGACTTGTCTACTTGTGATTTCTTTCTGTGGAAACATCTCGACTCAAGAGTTTACGAAGACAAGCCGTACAGTTAAGAGCACGTCCAGCATGACACTTTGGACCTTTCTTATCGTAAGCGGCATAGAGTTGGATTTAAGATTTAAGTTAATCGAATGACTCAATTCGTCGACAATTCAACGGCGTAGTTACCTTACAATCATTAGAAATTGGAAATGAAACTATATTTTTGGATCTAAAATCGGTATATTTAGTCCTAATAAAGATTTGGTGACATTGTATGGCACTTCGATCCCCTAACTCGTCTACTTGTGACTTCTTTCTGTGGGGATACATCAAGTCAAGTGTCTACGAGGACAAACCATACAATAGATTAATCGAAAGAATAGATTTTAATAGAATAGAGATTAATCGTCAACAAATCCACGGAGTACTACTAGGAAGAGTGGAGGTCAATTTTCGTAAACGCATTCAACAATGTGACTATGGGCAGTCTTATCATATCAAATGCTATTCTCTTACAAATGTTGTTCTACCAATAAATCTTTCTCATTTAAATAACTATTCTTTTCCTGGCTTATTCAAAAATGCATGGTTCCGATGCACCCCACCCTAAAGTTTCATTTCCAATGTGTAGCAATCTCGAAAACCTAAGATCTCGATTAGGATTACTATATTAAATTTATGGTTGTTTATAGAAAAGTGATAATTTTTGAAGCATTGTGTCCTTAATTTGTTGTGTTGTTTTGAGACGCTGCTTCAAAAAATCATAGAATGTTTTCAATTTTCCACTGCAACTCTATTTCAAGTGTTATTTATAAGGGCCGCCACATGGCGGCAACGACCCAGCACGACGGTATTGTAATAAAAAGTCCGAGGCTCTGAGTGCAACGAGAATAATAGACCATAAATTAGAAAGAGGTCGAAATAATTCGGCAGCTACACAATGCACAATTTAATCTCTATAGCTTTCTCAGCTTTGTTTCTTTGACCGCCTCACGTACACAGGTGCAGAAAGGTGTGCACGTAGATGTAGTAAATGGGTCTTGCTCTTAGTTTTTTTATAGACTGAAATCTTTGAGAATTTGGCTAACATGTCAGAAATCCGGAAGATACAGAATAACATTAAAATTTTAAAGCAAAACTGTGCCAAAACAGTAAAAAAAGAAAGTATTATGGTTAATGTAGATATATAAACTACAAACATACACTATTTGTGTTTACATGGTAATGCAGATAAGCTTTAAAACGCTAGTATAAACTACAATAGGTAAAGCGCTGAAACCCAATGCACATTAAAATAAGGCCCTAGCAATTATGCTCCAAATTTTTTTCTAGATACTCTATGGTCATATAGGAATATAAATCTGAATGCGATATTTTCATTATAATGTAAACTGGTCGTTTACGTGAAAATACACTTCCGGACACATAATTCGAGCCACCACGCATTTTCAGTATTAAATGCCCTGAGTTTAACAATGTTTGTTTGATCAAAATCTATTACACAAATTTGAAACTAGTATACTAAACTTCTTTTCCATAAGTCCTTTTTGGGAATTTGGATTTGCAAAACCGGGAAAAAACTTTTTTTCGATGATAACATTATTTTTGTATTCTACCCCTGTACGACGAAAATGAGAGGTGGCTCGAGTTATATGTGTCCGGGAGTATATTATGTACATTTTGGTGAACTCAGGGCCTTAGGAGATTAGGCGTTAATTTTAAGCATAAGCTAAAAAGATTTTGATAAATTAGAAAAAGTACAAGAAGAAACGGTAAAGATGAGATTGTTGTCAGATGATGAGGTGACGTCTCAAATCTTTAAAAACCAAAGAGACGTTTAAAGGATGTTTTCCTTAATGCGCCATTGTTCAACCTAGCAAGTGAGTCGAGACTCAAAGGCAGGCTGGAGGCAGTTTAATTATTCGTGTGTGGGGGTATCCCTGAGGTATACCCTCAAAGGAATGAGTAGCTTTGTCAGTTGCCACAAATGCTAAATGGCCCGAGGAAGCAGTGTATTTGGTGCAAACATTTAAATGAAAAGTTTATGAGTGGAGATTCAAATAAATTAAAATTTTAAATGTTCCCAGGACCTGTAGGTCTCCGGCTACCCCGCTAAAGCCGACAATAATATCTTAAGTGCAAAAAAACAAAAATTTCTTATTTTCTATCAAAATTTTCTTTAATTAAAAGCATTTATTGGAGAATTATAGACAAAAATATTGAAAATAAAACAAAAAAGTAACTTTATTTAATACTTATCTAAAAAAAACAAAACAGATTGTTGGGCTCGTCCGGGATTTGAACCCGGGACCTCTCGCACCCTAAGCGAAAATCATACCCCTAGACCAACGAGCCGGTGTAAGACATGCTGAAAACATAGTCCTATATTAGAAGTAATTATCTTCATACCAAAAATTATGATAATGAACATAAAAGTTACAAAATTTAAAACTCACAAAAAACAAACCGATTGCCTATTGACACATAACTGATATTTATATCACCATATGCGCCGAATACGCAGTTATGCAAGAACGCCACCTATCGACAAGTAGCGGAACGAATTAAAATGCTTCAGCTTTATAAATTATTAATGGACATAAGTTTACGCCTTACTCGAAGCGATTCTCGGAGAATCTACACGTTTCTGCAAGTAACAGAAATTAGCTCCTTGAAACAATAGGCGAAACAAATAAATTGACATTATAATTTTTAAAAAAAGTAAAATCTGGACACAGATAGTTTTGCTTCTATATGTCTAATTTCTATCTCGAAAAGCACGACAATCTTGTAATTACGTCGAATGCATGGGTATCATACAAATACTAACACTATTGTTGGGCAATTTCCGAAAAATTGCGAATGGTGGAATCAAAATATTTTTCAGAACAAAGCAAGAATATAGGAAGAAAATTGTAAAAAAATGCAGAAATATTTTTTCTGTCTCTCCAACGTATGTTTGTTAAGCAAACAATCAAGCAAACCAACTTAAAAAACTCACTTACTAAGTAAGTTGTACTTGATAATTTATTATTACAATATTGATTTCATAGTTAAAACGTTATGAATGTAAGAATTAAATTTTCTAAGCATAATTTTCGAATTCAAAGGAATATAGCCCATACTAATCATAGCATGCAGACGGAGAATTTCAGACAATTCATTGAAATTTTACCACTTTTGTAATTAGGACCAGAATGAGCTTCACTTTATTGGCTAATAAAATGTCCGGAGTCTGCGCAGTATGAACTTGGACTGTTTTATTACAGATACCACGTCTGATCTCGTAATCGTGTTGACATCCTTTACAGCCAGTAGACAGACGTGTAAGACAAAAAACCTTATAAGAAACTTAGGGTCGTATACTAAAACTCTACTCAATGCTCAAGTCAGGATTGCACTGGAAACACAAGCACTGGAAATACGACCCTAATAGCAGGGACTTGAGTATGATTTCGAGTGCTTTAAACCATACCCAAATCCTGACTTGAGCATTGAATAGAGTTCTAGAATACGACCCTAAGAACCTTGGCAGTATGGTGGGCCATAGCTTGGGACATAAAATATGTACTATAAATAGCGTTCAACTTTGTGATTTATAAAGTGATGGTACAACTTGGTGACTGGTGTGTAGCCGAGTTATTTGGACAATAAAATATTAACAATAAATCGAAAAACATACAATTAAATGAAATACACGACGACTTCTGACTGAATAGTCCGTGGATTCACATTATCAAATTTGTAATATTTTTTTTGAACATTAGTTGTTGTATTATGATTGTAATTTTTTTACGTGCAATAACGAACATTTCATTTATTTATCCATTAAAATAAGTCTACTAATAATGCTATTATACGAGCGTATAACCTTAGTTTGTAAAGTAAATAATCAAATATATTTGTAAATGGTAAATATAAAAAGGCTTTGATACTAGTTACTGGACGAAAACGTTACATTATTTATTGACTTGTTTATTAGTAGCGTTTATTAAGAGGTTTCATGGCCCGACATCCTTCCATACGTACCGTGTTTGCGGGTCGCGCAAAACGTGCAGGGAACGCCAAAAACGCGAGCATTTCCGCAAGGGACCTTACTTAGACGTTTGTTTTAAATCCTTGGGGTATTATAGAACGTTGTGTTATGTGACCTATATTCACGAACATACATCTTATACATATATTATACATCCTATTCGATATCAATTTAGGTAGGTACATACATATTATCGTCATAGTTTTTAAAATGGGAAGAGAACATTATGTAACTATGCTGATTTATTATCGATCTGATATCGGTAAGCTTTTGTTTCAAAATCTCAAATTGGCTGAGCACAAGATAATAAAATATAGTTGCAGAAAAAATGTATCAAACGTTTTCATAGCATGCATCCTTTATAAAAATCTCACAATAAAATAAAAAAAAAGAAAAGCAAAATACCGGGCTCGTCCGGGATTTGAACCCGGGACCTCTCGCACCCAAAGCGAGAATCATACCCCTAGACCAACGAGCCTCACTACATAGCGTTGAATTTTGCAATCGCGATGCCCACGGAGGACAGAGCGCGATAAATACGTCACACGATAAGTAAGACCTTCGATAAAACACTCGCTGTGCCATGACTGTGCCTCAAATAACAAACATAGATATTAAGGTTGTTTTTAATAAACCTATGTTGTTTTTATTATTCAGACTTGAATATTTCCTTGTTTTAAAAAAAGTACCAAAAATAAAACAGTAATGAAAGGTACTGGCGAAGCGAGGTGAGGACACAAGTGTCCGTTATAGTTGTATACATAAATTAAGTGATTATGATCTTTTTTGAACAGGCGTGTTCGGAAATATCTAATATAAAAAATATATGAACATATAATATTCCGATGAATTAAAATTAAAACTGTTGCAATTCATAACTAAAGGCGAACGTCAATTTGTTGAAGATATAAATTTCAATCTGATCGAGGTGAGGCAGTTGCTGACATCAACTGGATTGCAGACTTGGATAATGTCAAGGCCAGAAAATAATTTAGGTACCACTTAGTTACGTTTATTTGAATTGTAACAGGCCATGTTTTTGGAGATATGAGAATACTACTTTTGTATAAATTGCAAATCAAATTCAAAGAACCACAAAGCGTCTGTTGCGGAATACACTTTACATTAAATTTGTCGAACCTATGTATAATAAACGTAAAACGGGTTCTACTTCATTCGGTTCGCCGATGATAACTTCATTTTATCGTAAACACAAGCCACTTAAAAACGCCTATGATAAAATTAGATCAACCCAAAACCTATTTGGGTAAGTATCGGTGTTAGGTAATGTCCGTACGAGTATGGATTTATTACATTCATCTGAAAACAAAGGTTTTCAACCAGTGCCTCTTGCCTGTTATGATTTACGGAGCCGAGATGTGGACACTCACGATATGGCTGGTCCACCAATTTAAAGTCGCTCAACGTGGTATGGAACGGGCTATGCTCGGAGTTTCTCTGAAGGATAAAATTCGTAATGAGGTTATGCGACAGAGAACCAAGGTCACCGACAAAGCTCGTGCAATAAGCAAACTGAAGTGGCAGTGAGCTGGCCATATCTGTCGACGAACCGATAACCAATGGGGAAAACGAGTTCTAGAGTGGAGACCGCGACTCGGCAAACGTAGTGTAGGACTCCGGCCAAGTGGAGTGACGACCTGCGAAAGGTTGCTGCTGGCGGGAAATGGATACGACAAGCTGAGCGCCGGGCTAAATGGCGCACATTGGCGGAGACCTATATGTCCAGCAGTGGACTGCGGTAGGCTGATGATGATGACATTCATCTTGCTAATAAAAACAGCTGTGTCCTTATAATAATATCCATTCATACTAGAATAAAAGTACACGTTCTGTGGATATCTGGAGGTTACATAACATGATATTTAAATAGAGTCTAGTCTAGTGTAGTCGTAGCAGGAACTCTAGATCCGTGCAACAAATTGGGTAATAGGTATCTGGTGGATGCAGTCAAGGTGACTTTTAAATTAACAGCCCGCATATCATAATACGCGTTTGGCATCACTTCTAAAACATAACAATTATAATTGCAGAGATCCCGCTAAAACTAATATTTCATGATTACCATGCAATCTAGGTAGGTATAACTTTCAGAAAGAGTTCACTGTTTGCCAGTGCTGGGTATGTTACACATCCAACGGTACATAATATTAATCATAACATCCATTTTGTATCTTGGACCTCCTAATTCTATGGGTTTATTTGTTATGGATTCGAGTATCTTTCAAATCGAGGCGTAGGGAATATTTGAAGAGTGCTGCCATCTCTGTACTACGTCTTGTACTAGAACACGAGTTACAAAGAAAGTTAACTTTGCAGTACAACTACTCAATAAGAGATGGCGCTGCAAAATTTTTGATACAATCACCTCAAACATGTAAACAATTTATCTGTTTTACGTATATTTTTCAGCATAAGTTAAACCACCTTTTTGCAATTCAAATTTTGCTTAAAATTATTTTTATCTTTAAGACAATAAAAATTGTAAAAATTTTCATGTATTTAATTCTACTTAAAATAGATAAGTGAGAACCTACATAATCCATAGTATTGTGTGCGAAAATAAGTTTACAGTGTACATACCCATAACGCCGAGTTGTTGCGGCGAAAGCGGCGATGCATCGCCACCACCCGAACCAATAGACCCTGATGCAAGTGAAAGTCGCTCACTGAAGCCTAGAGGACTGCTGCGACCTCCACTGCTTGCAACTGAACCCATTCCTGGCATTTATAAGAATTAATAATATAATACTGAATGAGTACAGAATTGTATTTACTATAAAAACTAATCATAATCAATAATTATTGCAAACTTTTGATTGAAGTGGGCTGTCCAGCACATTTATTTAAAATTTTGATAATTGTGCACATTTTTCTTTTTATCTAATTTCCAGCTTACAGATGATACAAATCAAGCTTTATAATGACAACCATGTTCCTTACCTCCATTAGGACTTCTCATGCGGGAGATTCTCTTATTGATAGCTCTTTGGATTCTAGGGTTCAAGATAGGCTTGGCTCGTCGTCTTGCCAAGTATCTGGAGAGTACTCCAACAACAACTGCACTTGTACCTACTACTCCTATACTCCATAATACAACCTGAAAAAAATTATAAATTAGATTTTCTTCTATTCAATAAATTATTTCAAATTTTTTTTTCTGTCAGATATTTTCAGCTGATACTTTTAGGTAAATCCATAATTTTGTTATTTTGTAATATTATTAAAATAGTCTACATTATGTTGTTTGTTACTTATATAGAAAATTAGATTAGGTACCATCGAGCGCATGACTTGTTCGCCCTGTCACTAGATATTATATAAGATTAGTTATTATTGACTTTCATTCATTTTTGACATGCGCATATTTTATGGAGGCTTAGAAATGTAAATTATGTAAGTTTGACATTAACATGATTTTTCGCTTTATTTTTGACATTGTTAATTTTTACTAATTTTTATTATATTTTTTCTTTACATATTTACTAGTTTTTGACAGTTTTTAATTATAATATTTTGTACATTATGCGACCACCACTAATTATATTTGTATGTTTCGACGAAACTGGTTGTAGTAGCACTGTTAATGTATTGAACTGATCTGATTAACTTATTGTACCTACTTCCACAAATAAATCGATCTTTATCTTTATCTTTAAGATCACATTATAGTACATAGACTGCGATTCTGAATAAGGTATAAAGCAAGAGGCACCCAAACAAAATCCGTAAATACAGAATATAGTATGATTGTCCCACTGAACTGAATTCAAATAGAACTAATTAAATAATTCCACACTCAAGTAAAATTATTTTTTGGGAACTGGTGCCTACAATTATTAACATAATAATTTACTACAAGTACTTAACTTGATTTTAATTATGCGTTGTTAAATATTTTTATTCTATGATTTATGTTTACGTACTTCATAGATTTAACATAGGTACTGTAATGGTGTTGTTATTAAACTAGCCATTCTGTTTTCGTAACACACAATCTTATTTTAGAACTAAAACCAGTTTTGGTAAAGTAAACAAACAGTCAGGGTCACTGTGTAGATGTAGCTTATTATGGACATTTAAAATAAAGTAAACAGTTCTATGTTCGCAAGACCTGTACGGATATATACATTGCAATCCATTTTTTTTTAGAAATCACATATTGTACCTACTGTACTAACTTAAAATTAGCCTCATGATCTTGTATAAGAATGTTCTTACCTTTTGAGATGTAGTTAATTGAATGTCACTGAAAGAAACGGCTTGGCGCCAATGTTTCAATTTGCCTAACAAGGGACTATCTTGAATTAAATGCTGCATTATCTCACTTGTACTGGTGCTTTTAAAATTCAACTAAATAATGATAAAATCTGGAACTTAGGTTATATGTCAAACCAGACACACCTCAAATCAATGCAAATTATTACAATACACTGCCACATTTATTGCAATTTACGCACAGAATTAACTCTAATATAATTTTTTTTCACTGTCTCCATAGAAAACTAATAATTTTCTTTAGCAGAAGTAGGCAAATTAAATATTCCCGGTCAAAGAAAGGATTTTTTTATTCCTTTCGTCAAGAAAGTATGGGTCAAAGACTGATACTGCCTAGTTTTAAATATTTATGTTACCTACTTACGACGATAGCGTCGTATTCTAGAACTCTACTCAATGCTTAAGTCAGAACTTGAGTATTATTTAAAGCATTAGAAATCATACTCAAGTCCTTGCCATTAGGGTCGCATTTCCTGTGCTTGAAATCATACTCAAGTCTGCTCAAGTCCTGACTTGAGTATTGAGTAGAGTTCTACTATCTACTAGTCAAGTAGATACACAAGAATGTTTGACAAAAAAGAAAGTATTATATTATATATTGTGGAACTTGTGTGTTGTAGGGGAGTGAGATGGCGCTGTCGCCGCGATAATAATTAGCTCCGTACTTACTCAAAATTTAAATTATTAAAACTAGTACAAACAGTATAATATTATAACCAACATATTATTTATTGTTCAAAGTTTAAGTGACAACGTTTGTGAACTGTTACAGCTTCGTTTAATCATAAAACATTATATTATTGAACGGCGACAGAAAGTGTATTTACATTGATTGGACAGTGTCTAAAAAAGTTAAAAGTGACTTTCTTTAAGTGAGAATTAACTGTTATTATAAATACAAATGATCAGTGATCTTAAATTCTATAAATTAAACTAAAATAGTGACTTGTGTACATGATTAAACTTATTGTTGATTTTAATCTACCTTCAAAGTGCAGTAAAAAAAAAAAACATTGAACTTTGTACGCCAACTACTAGAACAACAGAGGCACAGAATCATTAATTTCGCCATACACAAACATAGAACTATTAGCCGAACGGTAACACATGCCGACTGGTAATTTCACCGGGTCAGGGTTCGGACCAGTCTTGACATAACAAAAATATCTTTTGTTTTTTTTTTTTTGTTTTGTATTATTATTTTCTTTTTTTATACGTTATAATATTCATAATTGATGTTTTAAATTATGGACGCTGATCATATAATCAACTAAAATAAATATATAAGATAATAATCACAGCCTAGAGAATAGCGCCCGTCTCCTGTTAGGTACTGTTTTCTCACTAAAGGATAGAAAATACGTCCTACAATGATGACCCGTAGGGCCTTAACTCAAAACACTGAGTTAAAGCTTCAGCAAGTGCTGGAAGAGCTGGAAGCAAGTAAGAACTCCTGTAATCAATTAATGCTCGAACGAGATGAGAGCGAAGAAGAAATAAAGAAGATTATTGAGAAAAACACAAAATTGAAAAATGAGCTTGCTGAGTTACAATCCAAACACCTGGAAGTGCTGTACGAACGAAACCAACTTGAAAACATAATTAAAAACTTTGACCAGTGCATTAACACTTACGAGAGAGCATTGGACCGCATCACAGAACTCGAACAGGATTTAAACGCAGCAAACAAACAAATATCAGATTTGGTTAATGAAAGGCACGATTTGGAACCAGACTCAAACAATCTTTTTAATGAACTGAGGTCATCATCTGAAAACTTTTCATCTGAGCAAACAATTTTACCAAAATCATATAGATCTGTATCTTGTAACATCTTAGGTTGTAATAAACTAAAAAGGTATATAAAAATTAATAGATACATAAAGAAAACTGAGAAATTGGTTAAGAAAAAAAATTGTTTTCACAAAAATGTGGCACTTAGAAAGGAACGTATGAGTCTCATGGATTCGCTAGAAATTTATGATGGTAAACTGAAGGATAGTAGAGCAATATATGATCGAGACACAAAAGCACTGCTATTGGAAATTGAAAGTCTTCATGAATCTCTGAACACTATAAATGAAAAGTACCTATCCGCACAAAGAAAGATTGAAGAGCAAATTCGTACCACTGCAGAAGTGACGGAATCAAGCAACTCTAATACAGCGTGCTACGACTCGATCATAAGAAATAAAAATCCGTTCATTAAAAATGACAATAATTGTAATACGTCATTATGCTCACTAAGTAGCAGTGTTAAAAGTGCGTTATTGAACGTCAGTCCCTGCCAAACTTCTGTATATAACAAGCTTAACTCAAATGCCGGGGTTCGTAAACCGAAAACAGTTATACTCTCTGACAAGCTTGGTCAACGCATGGGGCCAATACTAAAATATAAGTTAAATCATGAAGTGCTAAATATTTGTACTCCATATTTACCATTTGACAAAATTATCAAAAACCTGAATCAGTATGAGTACGAGTTAAATAAATTTACCAATGTTATTTTCCTTTGTGGTGACAGTCTTTTTGTTAAAAAACAACACATCATAAAATGTTTTAATCATTTAGTTCAATTAAATTCTAAGACTGAGTGTAAATTTACAATATGTGCTTTTCCATATGCTCAAAATTTATCATATGATCAAAATCAGCACATATATGACTTAAATCGATTAATTTACCATTTGACATGTCGTCATAGTGACAATATTGCATTTTTTGACACAAATAAATTTATATCTTGCTTTAATTTGACAACAGACACTTTGTACCTGGCGAAAAAAGATAGACATAAGATAGCTTCTTTGTTAGCTTACAATTTACAAGTTCAAGATACAATTAGAGGAAATGCAACAAAGTCTACAAATTGTAATATAGATTGCACAGTTAGTAACTCGACTAATTCAAATATATTCAAATTAGACTACACGTCTCATAAAACCCCTGATTTAAACTAAGTGAAAAGACAAAAGTCAAACCCAATCAATTTCAAATAGTGCACCAAAACATACAGGGTCTGACTGGCAAGGAGTTGGAAGTAGAGTTGTTTTTACTTAGTCAAAGTATAAATATGTTATGTATAACGGAGCATTGGCTTAGAGATTTTGAATTGTTACTTAATATAAAGTCATTTCAATTGTGTAGTGTTTTTAGTAGGAAGAAAGCTATCCGTGGCGGATCTTTAATAATTGTTAATGTAAATCATAAGTGTAAAGAACGTAAGGATATAGTAGCCCTTTCGGTAGAACGAATAATTGAATTGTCATGTGTGGAGTTGGAGGAATGTATTGTGGTTTGTGTGTATCGGCCTCCGTCCGGAAACTTTGATGTATTTGAGTCTGTAATGGAGGATGTTTTGAAAAAAATCTATAGAAACAAAAAGAAAATTGTAATTTGCGGTGATTTTAATGTCAACTTGTTAGAAAAGTCACAAATAAGTGTTAGGTTACTCTCTCTGTTCGAATCTTTTGACTTTCATAACCAATTTTTAGAACCAACTAGAATTACTGCGCATTCAGCCACATGTATAGACAATTTTTTCTGCAATTTTAAAGTAAGAGATAAACTAGTCATAACTAATTTATCATCAGATCACTGTGGTCAAAGGATAACTATTTCAAGTAAACAAGATAGTGAAAATCAAGTTGCTTCATTTCGACCTGTGACGGACAGCCGTATAAGAAAATTTAAATTTAATATATCTGAAAAATTAACATATTTGCCGTTGTTACTGGATGATCCAGATTACATTTACAAAAAATTATTTCACTTAATTAAGAATGAATTTGACGATAATTTTAAGATTAAACAATATAGTAAAAGTCAACAATCAAAATTCAGTGACTGGGCTACGACTGGATTACATAGAAGCAGAATCAAGTTATACGAGTTATATGAAGAAAAAAAGTATAACAATAATAATAAATTCGTGGAATATGTAAAGAAATATTCAAAGATTTTCAGAAAATTGTGCGTATATGCCAAATCCCTGTACATTACTAAAAAAATTAAAATGTCTGATAATAAAATTAAAGCGACATGGAATTGCATAAACAGAGAAACAGGAAAAATAAAACCACGAGACACTCATTTTGCATTAAAGATATGTGATAATATTCTGACATCTGATGAAAAAGTGGCCCAGGCGTTTGAACACTATTTTACAGATATACCTATTATGACTACGAAATCACTTAACGCTTCTTCACAAAAATCTGAAGAGCTACTTAAAAAATATATACCCATGTGTGAAGAACAATTTAGCTTTAAAAATGTTACTTGTGCAGATATAATAAAAACATTTAAATCTCTAAAAATGAAAAATACTTGTGATTTGTGGGATATTTCAGTTAATATTATTAGGCATATTATAGATATTATAGCTCCAGTATTAGTAGATGTATTTAATAGCTGTGTTAACAAAGGTATATTTCCTGATCTTATGAAACATAGTAAAATTTTGCCACTATTTAAATCGGGTAGCAAAGATGATCCCAATAATTATCGGCCCGTCTCTGTTCTGCCAGCACTTAGTAAGATATTTGAAAAAATTGTTCTTGATCAGCTTATGGCACATTTCGCGAAATACAGCCTCCTTCATAAAGAACAATATGGTTTTACTAAGGGCCGATCTACCACAGATGCTGGTATTGCATTATTAAAATATGTCTATAATGCTTGGGAGGGGTCGCAGAATGCCATTGGTGTTTTTTGCGACCTTTCAAAAGCTTTTGACTGTGTTGAATATAATACTCTTTTGTTGAAGCTCAAACACTATGGTATCCGTGATAATGCTTTGAAATTGATTCGGTCGTATCTTGGTTGCAGAATTCAAAGAGTTAGTGTTAATGGAATCACATCACCTGGATCTTTTGTACAAATGGGGGTACCACAAGGGTCAATATTGGGCCCCTTTTTATTTTTGGTTTATGTAAACGACTTACCATTCTTTGTAGAAAACCGATGTGAAATAGTCTTATTTGCAGATGACACTTCCTTAATTTTTAAAAGTCCCCGAACAAAAAATAATTTTGACGATGTAAATAAGGCTCTTGCAGAGGTACTTTATTGGTTTACTGTGAACAATTTACAACTTAATGCCAGAAAAACCAAATGTATAAAATTCACACTTCCAAATGTCAAATGTTCTAACAGTGGAATAATGTTAAACAACGATCTGCTGGAATTTGTTGAATCTACAGTCTTCCTAGGTATCACTGTAGATTCAAAATTACAATGGAATCCGCATATTACAGCCCTAGCAGCGAGACTCAGTTCAGCTGCATTTGCGGTAAGAAAAATTAGAGAACTTACAGATCAAGAAACGGCTAGGCTAGTTTATTACAGCTACTTCCACAGCATAATGTCATATGGAATTCTACTGTGGGGGAAAGCAGCTGATATTGCGACTATTTTTGTTTTGCAGAAGAGAGCTATAAGATCCATTTATAAACTGGGAAACAGGGTCTCCCTTAAAAACATGTTTAAAGAAATTAATATTCTAACAGTAGCATCACAGTACATTTTAAATTGTATTTTATACGTCCATCAAAATATTCCTGTATTTCAGAAACACAGCGATATACACAAATGTAATACTAGAAATAAAGATAAATTAATCATACCACAATTCCGATTGCAAAAAGTTCGTAATTATTTTATGGGACAAGGAATTATATATTTCAATAAAATACCGACCGACATTTCATGTTTGCCGTTTTACAAGTTTAAGACATATGTTAAAAATAAACTTCTGACGAAAGGGTACTATACAGTTGATGATTACATAAATGACAAAAATGCGTGGAGTTAATGTTATATTGTTTTATTGTACTTTACAATTTTGTATGAATTATTAGTGTTTTTTTTTATTTTATTTGACATGTGTATTTTTATTTATTCTTTGTAAATTTTGACAATTCGAAAGTGCTTGTGAGTCAGGCTTACTTGAATAAAAAAAATATTATTATTATTATTATTATTATGTAGTATTATCAACATTTAACCTGGCTAGTTAATGTCTTCAGTTATTCATCAGTATTGTACAACTGTCACGCCATGATGTGATGAGTCTCTATAATGTTTTGTGTTAACAGTTTTTTTAGTTTTTTTATTTTCAAGAAAGTAGTGTTAAGTATTGAGTGAGTTTCTGAACGAACTGTAAAGTATGAGTTGTCATGGAAAAAATACGGGTTTTTGTAGTTAGTTTTTTTATTAATTAATTTTTAGAGTACATATTATTACGTTTTGAGTTTCAATTATTTATTACTTGTACGGCTCATTCACTACATGGCAGTCCGCTGCGCATGCAGAAAACTGCTCGCATACTATCATGCGTAATATGGCCCATGTATGGAGTTTCGCAAAATGCATTGCAGGATGGCTTGCATGCTGCGACAAGGTATATACGTACTACATTCATAATCCTGGCTTTTGCTGCTAACGGTTAGGCGGACATGAGTCGTATTCCAGAACTCTACTCAATGCTCAAGTAAGCATTTGAGTATGATTTAAAGCACTGGAAATACGACCCTAATAGCAAAGACATGAATGTGATTTCTAGTGCTTTAAATTATACTCAAGTCAGGATTTGAGCAGACTTGAGTATGATTTCAAGCACTGGAAATACGACCCCAATAGCAAGGGCTTGAGTATGATTTTCAGTGCTCACTGCAATACTCAAGTCAGGATCTGAGTATGATTTCAAGCACAGGAAATACGACAGTAATGACAGGGACTTGATTATGATTTCGAGTGCTTTAAACCATACTCAAATCCTGTCTGGAGCATTGAGTAGAGTTCTAGACTACGACCCCAAATGTTGTAACTTGAAAAAGAAAACCAAATGTTTTTTTTCACATTTTTGAAAAAACACAGAGCCTAGGTTTTTTTCTAAATAATTTGTTTTTTTTTTACAGAAAAAGTTAAATGGAATAACTAAAATAATATATATACACCATTGACTTACAATTATATGGACGTCGGGTCCGCGCTAAAAAGTGTCCGCACTTGTAAGGCGCTAAAATCGTATACAGAGCGCGACACTCCGCTTTAGTCTTCATTTGTTCTACTGACAGCGCGATACTGCGATGACATTACAATTTAAATTTCGAATTTTTCGTGGTTTTTGTATTAGACCCGTCGTCCATTTATTTGTAAGTCAATGATATACACGTATACAGGGTGTAATTTGAGACGGGGCAGCAAGGTCAGCTATCTTAATCGTTGTAGTTACAGGAAAACTATCCATTTTATCATCCAGTTCTAGAAGACTATCCATGAATTTTGAAGATATTTTGATTGGCATTCACAGATTTTGAAAAAATAGTGCAGTCAGCTAGATAAAAGGCAATTTTTACATAGGTAACCATTTTTTATGCTATTCGATCCGGTTTCTGGTGAGGATCACTAGTCTCTGTGGGACCAACTGAGGTAAGAGTACTCGAAATGTCAGAAATCGCAAAAAACCTTCGCTCAACAAATAAATAATAAGCGTGTTGTCAGGTGGTTTACCTTTTTATAATTTTATTGTACTTTTTATTCTGTAAATAACAAGTCGCATAAATCAAAGTATTAAAGTAAAGAAACAGACAATATTCTTCAGCCATTTAAATTGCGGTTCATGTTCAATCAGCTCTATTATCATAACTCGACGGCTTTCTAGAATAGTGACCTATCTCAAAATCAATCATCTGAAATATGGTTTAGAAACATCTGAAGCATATCTAACGTGTAATGCCGACACGAATCATACACCGGTCCATGTTGTCATTCTTTATTTTAGAAAATAAAAAGCTCGGTGTTAATTTTTACAATATAAATTAGCACATTATGAACGTAGCTGTGTTATTAAGACAAATATAAACTATTTTGGTTTGTGCCACTACTCTTGTAAGGGAGCGAACTGTTCTATAACACACAAACTTTCTTAATCGTAGTTGCTCTTTGCAAGTAATTCAAGAATGATGTAGCAACTTTCGACAAGTCAAATGTCATGTCAAAATCCTTGTGTCAAAATCTGCCTTTTTTTCTGGTTATACTAGTTGTATGTAGTTTTTGACGTTCAAATGAATAAATAGTGTAAATGAAATGTAATTCCTAATGGTTTAAAACGATAATTATTGTTACATTTCATTGCCATAAATTTTTAACGCTACATATTGAAAATGGAAGTAATTCATGAATCTTTACAAAGCTCAATCCATGATCTTCCCGATGAGGTGTTGGAGTTTATTATGGGATTTTTACCACCTTACAAGGATTTGCAAAATTGTATGTCCGTATGCTCGAGATGGTATTGCTGCGCTCAAAGTAAGTGCCGTTTGTGTAGTTTTTCCCCAATATTTATTGCACAAAATTTTGAAGATCTCTACAATTTCATAACAATCAAAATATTTGTCTTATAGTTTCGAAGTTTACTTTAAGAAATAAAGCTACAAAATTATTTTATGAAGTCCAATCTTGACGAATCTTAAAGAGTTATTGAGTTTTATGGAAGGTGATGATTGCAATGTCAATCTTTTTCATTTTAATGCATAACATTTTAATTTTCTTGCTTTTTTTATAATTTTGTTGTATGGTTTGTATTCCAGTGTTGTTTTGCTGGATTAGAGTTTGTTAATAATAATTACATATCTGTAAAACAGAATGACTTGGAAGCACCACTTACCTGTGTACTTACTTACTGACAGACAGTACACTGTCTAGGCTCTCGGGTTTCTCTCAGAGAAAAGTTTAAGGAGACTGGTATCATGATTGTGGCATCACAGTACATTTATTCAAATATTTTATATGCCTGTAAAAATTTACATAATTTCAATAAGATAGAAGATATCCATAATATTAACCTTAGAGCTAAGTCCAAACTCATGGTACCACGATTTCGTTTAACCAAGGTAAACAACTATTGTATGGCGAACTGTATACGTTGTTACAATTAGATTCCAGAGCATATATTAAGTTTATCATTTCCTTAGCTTAAAAACTACATTAAAAATATTTTGATCGAAAAATCATATTACAAAATTGAAGACTATGTGTTAGATAAAGATATATGGAAAGATGACACGGCTCCAGAATCCACACAAATTTGATTCAAAGTGTATTCCAAGGCATTTAAGTTTATTTGAAAATCCCTAGAGTTTCTTGCTCGTTCTTCTCAGGGAGGTCAGCGTAGTGAACAAGCAGTAGCTTAAATGTGACGATTTCAAGTGTAAATTTATTTTACCTATGGAATAAATAACATTGAATATACATAATTATATTTTTGTAAGTCAAAGTCAATGACTTACAAAAATATAATTATGTATATTCAATATTTATTACTTAACAAAATGTTTCAGATGTTCTACGAAAAACATCAATAAAATTGGTAAAGGCTGTAGGGGAATTCAATATACTTTGGAAGAATATTGTACCAACAGAAATGGTACCCACAATAACTAAAAGATTTTCTCATGCTGCCTGTGTTATTGACAATAGTATGTACATATTTGGTGGATGTACAACAAATGCTACTTCATTTAATGATTTGTGGAGGTTCGATCTCTCCAATAGACATTGGGTGAGGCCTTTAGCAACAGGAACATACCCAGTACCTAAAGCATACACATCAATGGTGCATTACAAAGACTGTTTAATAGTTTTTGGGGGGTGGACATACCCCTCTTTGTCTCAATACTATCAAAATGTCACAATGTTCAATGAGATCCACTTTTACTCCGTAGACACCAATAAGTGGATGCTGATAAATGCAACAAACACACCTCCTCCAATGGCTGGACACTCTGCTTGTGTGAAAGGTGATGAGATGGTAGTGTTTGGAGGACTAGTGATGTCAGCAGTACAGAATTATCAAATACAGTGCTCTAATGATCTGTGGGTTTTAGATATACCATCCCTTTCTTGGAGGAAACAAGCTACTACAAAACCTAGACCATCTCCGAGATATGCTCAGTCTCTTATTACTTTGGACTCTGAAAGGTTGATGCTTTTGGGCGGTGTTCAAACATTACACAATCGCTTCGTTTACAGTGATTGCTGGATACTAACTATGAAAGGACCTGTTTGGACTTGGAATGAAGTTATTGTTAAAAATAAAGAGTGGGCTTCAGCAAATATATGGTGTAACCCTGCTTGTAGGGTTGGTGACAAAGTTGTAAGCCTAAGTAGAAGTAGAAATGGATGGAATACTGCAAAACCCCTAGTTACTTCAGCAGTTCGCTTAGCAGCACTTAGTAGGCCTGAAGGAGCTCCAGTTTCTGTCAGAGTAGAACAAAGCTTACAGAGACCACTAGACAGGGACCAAAATATTAATGGTCGTAGGGGAGTTTTGCCACGGCAGCCAATAGCAAGGCAAGCTCAAATTAACAACAGCAATGAACCAGTGGCAGGCCCCAGCAATGGACAACACTTACAAGGTCCAAGAATTCCTAATGAGAATATTAGTCCAGAAAGAGATAATGCAGTTCCGGGTCCAAGTTTTGAAAGATCTGGCAGTGCTTTAGACTCTGCAAAACGAGATTCACTGAGGCGTAATAAAAATAAGGTGAAACTAATAATTTTATCTATATCTGAACTGAATTTATTAGTACTTTTTTCAACATAAGTACATTTACCTATGTTTCTGTTTTAATTTCAGAATAAGGGTATGAAGATTGTTCGACAATTGCAAGAAGCTAACAAATACAGGATGGCTGCTTTTGCTTGTGACTCTTCAACAAATAATGCGGCACCTGAAAATGATCTCATAAATCAAAGGCAAATAGCACACCTGGAAAACAGGAGAGAACCAGAACCAGATCCCATTCCCCCTCGGAGACAGCCTGCTGTAAAAAAAATTAAAAGAAACACATTAACAATGCATGTTCTAGACATATCATCAGTGTTGGATGGAAATTCCTATAACTATGTGTCATGGTTATGTCCAAGACTGGGTGAAATGAGAGGGGCACCTGAAGAGCTAGTAATGTACTCATTAGTAAAAGGCAATGGGGAATTAATTATGTTTGGAGGTGTTCATAATGATATTAGTATTTTAAATTACTCTGAGCACCAAAGTATGTATTCAAACTCACTTCATTTCATTGCCCCACCTAGAGACATAATATGAACTAATTGATAGGTATTAAAACTTAAATCTGTGCAACAGAAAAGTTAATTTCAAATTTTTAAATAATTAATAAATATCATAGAAGATTATGTAAATAATAATGTATTTTTGAGGATTTTGTATAACCATCCTAAACATCCCAGCAATACCTATCTGGCCTTGTCAAATGAATGCATCTGAATTATTTTTCATAAATATCTCAATTGTAAAAATGTATTCTGTAATTTCTGTTGTAATAAATAAATAAAGCGGCTCATGTACAGAAAATGTAAGTTAATTAAAAGTTGATTTATTACTCAGATTAGTATCATTGACTTAACAGTACTCTATGTATACTACTAAAATCTTACAGTAAGAATTCACTCATATTATTATAAGTAGGTTTTGATTTCAAAAGACCATATTATTTTTCTGGGACCAGTCCGCCAAAGACAGCAGCAGGAATTTCTTTCTTCTCAACTGGGGCAACTTCTCCTTCTTCATCTTCACTGTTCTCCGATTCTTCATCAATGTCGATCTCATCAGGATTAACCACCTTGTCTGAACTATCTTTTAGACCTTGTGTTTCTCCTCTCACAAACATGATGTTTCCTTTGCTTTGGACAGCAATTTCAGCTGCTTTAGCTTCTAACATCCTCATACCATCCTTCATTCCTGGTGCCAAGTCTGAAACTGTGCCAGCAGCTTGTGCTGCAGAGCTCAACATCTGAGCAGACATCATATTCACCTGTGTGTTGTATGTTGCTTGAACACTTCTCTTAATTCTAAGCATCTCTCGCATTGTGTCTTCATTGCCATGTCTAACTTCAAACTCTTTCCAAGTATTCCAAAATTCTGAAGTAATTCTTGGATCACACATTTGACTACAATGTCCATAAATGGCTCGGGCTCTATCAATCTCACCCAATTTGGTTTCCATCTCTGCAAAACGTATACACATTTCTCTAGATTTCTCTTCAGACAATGTTTCAATAGCTTTTTCATATATTTGTCTTGTTTTAGGTACTCCATATATTTCTGCAGCTTTCTTGATGTAGATGTTAAACATTTCAAACATCTGCTCTGGGAGAACTGCTGTAGTGGCGCGTTCGTAAACTGCCATAGCATGTCTAGCTAAACCATGTTCCTCTTCTAGTTTAGCATATAATAAGAAAATTGATTTAGCAAATTCAGGAGGGCAGTGCTCGAGACATTGTTCAAACAGATCTCTAGCTCTTTCAAGCTTAGTTCCACCATATCTTTTCAAAAATTTCGTTAGATACGTGTTCCAAATGTCATACACATTTGGCCATTTGAAAAGTGCAATGCCTTTTTCATAAGCTCTGAAAGCTTCTTCAAAGTAGTTATGTTCTTCTAGAAACAATCCATAGTTTATTATTATTTGAGGTGTTGCTATTTTCAAATCAATGATATGGTCATAAACTGCTTTGCATGATTTATAAGTGCCAAAACTCTCTTCCAAATCTGCATACATAGACCACACTTTCAGTGATTTGTATAAACGCATCTGTACTATTTCTGTGTCATCATGATATGCTACTTTTCTACTAGGCAGAACAGTAGCTCTTTGCATTAGTTTAAGGGCTTCTTCATAATTTTCGTGCCTAATTTCCATTTCAGCCCACTCGCACCAGACAGAAGCTAAGTCATCTACTTTTGCATAATTTACTTGTGTCGCTTTTTCAAAAATGAGTCTAGCATCTTCTATCTGATCATTCTTTTCATAAAACTGAGCAAAGCCAACCCACAATGTGTATAACTTTCCCACTGCTAACTTGGGATCTACTGTTTGAACAGCTTCTGTGTAAGTATCAATAATTTCATGTGGTTTTCCATCATAAAGTTTGACCCTTTTGTGCCATTCTGCAACATTATGAGGATTTTGTCTTAACAGTACTGAGTTTAGGAGGAGCAATCTTCTTTCCATTAAGTATTCAAACCTTGCCAGTCTAAGCTCTAGATCGATATCATCATCCTCAGTGGGATTTGGTTTCTTTGCAACTTCTTCCATCTTTTTGCTCAAACTGAGCTCCTCAAACTGTGCATAGGCATCAAAAACTTGGGTGAAGTCTCTAACTGTGGTAACAGTTTGAATAGCTTCTTCATAAATATCCCTTGCTCTTTCGAACAAACCACTCCTTACATAGTAATCTGCAAGAGAATTCCATAAATGTCCTAACTGATCTGTATACCTTCGCAATCCTCCTCTGATTATTGCATCTACATTGAGGGAATGAATTGAATCTGGATTCTTTGATATGAGCTCACACAGTTCATTCCACAGCTGATGGTTTGACTTTCCATGCTTTGATTGAAAATTTTCATTGTTGACAATTTGAGCTAATTTTAGTGCTGCTTCATCTAACTTGTTGATAGCAATGAGATAGTCAATATATTCTTCTGTATCTTCAGGGCAAAGTTTCAAATATCTTCTGAATACTCTCACTGCTGTTTCAGGTATGTTATGTTTTTTTAAGAAATTCAAATAGAGGGGCCAAATCCTGTGGTGTTGTGTAATTGGTAAGGCTCGTAATGCACTATCAAATGCTTTTCTAGTTGATGTAATTTTATACTGATCAGTCAAAAATGTACAATAATCCATCCATAATCTGGGCATCTTATGCATAAACACTAAGGAGCGTTCAAAGCAATTATTTACATCTTCATAGCAAGGATCAGTGATGCAGCGACCTCGAATCTGTGATCTTCTCAATTTCAGGTAATTGTACCACAATTTGAAAGATCCTGGTAACTCTTTCAAAGCTCTCTCATAAATCATATTAATTTCATGTTTGGGTGCTCCTTTCTTATGTTCTATGTATCGAAGCCAATGTTTTACAGAAAAAGGGTTTCTTAAAATTTCTTCTTCATATGGCAAATCTTCTTCGCTCTGAAAAATAAATTTAAGATGAATACTTTGTAGTAAACGTAGCAAAGACCATTTGAAAGTTAATTCATAGTAACTTTTTAAGATTAGGTTATAACCCAGGACAGATTTGAACTACAACTAAAAGTTGTATGAACGTTGTATTACAAATATAATTCTATTCTATCAGTACTTACGAAGAATATTTCGATTTCTTTGCCGTCTAACATTGGCATCTTGACGTCTGATGGTTAATATTTTCTATTATCTTTAGGGAATGCATATAACCGTATTACGAAGCAACAAATTATAATAAGGTTAATATTTTTATTCACCGAATAAAAATACTTATGGTTTTCAACTTGTGTGCATAGTTTTTTTTCTTAATGAATGGCTTGTGAGACTACAAGGTCTCAATTCTGCCAGTGCAGTGTCCGTTTTCTAGTTTCATAAACGTTATGGAGGTTGTGTTAGAATTTTGTTCGGTGACTCAGAGGGAGAATCGAAGAGATTTTTGCACAAATGTGCATAATTTATTGAAAACTCAACAGCATAATCGCTTGACATCACAGTCCAGGTCTTATCTGTGGTCCAGGTCATAGTCTAAGGAAGGACCACACACACTGTGATGTGACTATGTGCGTCTAAAACTGCCCATTAACTACTTGCATAGCAGTCCGCTGCGCAGGCACGAGACTGCTCATAGAAGTCCACTGCGCAAGCACGAGACTGCTCACAAACTATCCTGCGTAAGGCTCTCACACATCTCTCGTATAAAGTCACGTAGCACCCATTGCAGGATGGCTTCATGATGGCTTGCACGCTGCGACTTTCTTTTATTTTTTTTCCATCGTGCTGCGACTACATTCTTAATAAAATTCTGAATTACACAGTGGACGACAAGGCGGACTGCAATGCAGGATAATAAATACCCTTGAGTTTCCCTTTATGTTTGACGTATTTATTCCATTTCAGTGAATATTTTACATACAGGAATGTAAATTACTGAATAATAAACTTAAATTAAGCATTTAATATTCACCTATAAATCGCCGTTTTGATCCCTTACAATAAAAAAAAAAAACAATAATGTATCCGATTTTCAATAACTTTTTACAATTAGAAAAAAAGCTAAAATAAATTCCATTCCACTAAATTTGAAAATGGCGGCCGAAAGGTTCCGTGCGTGGCGCCGGCGAAAATGTGTTTTTAGTTGGATTTAGTTGAGAAGTGAGACCAATGTTTTTCTTTTATAATGTCAAAACAAGGAAAAAGAAAAATTACTGTCGAATTACCGAAATCAAAGGACCTTGCAAACAGACCTAGTGTTTTTGAGCGTCTCGGAACCAAGAAAGCTAGTGCTAAAAAAACAACTGAACATTGTAGGCAATGGGCACAACACGGAAATTGCGCCTACGGTAAAAGCTGTAAATTCGCGTCAACTCATACACTTATTAGTCCTTCTAAACAGCGGGCAGCGAACAAAGATAGTGAACAAAAACGTTCTGTGAAGGACGATACCAAGAATCGTCTGCATTCGACTGTGGTAGTGAGACGTAGTCCCGACGGCGAAATTGATAACTGGGACCAAAATGATTTGGAATACGCGGATACGGATGTTCTTGAAAAAAGAAGGCTGCAGTTGCAGCGTGAATTAGAGTTGCAATTGAAAATGGACTCTGGTAAAGATATGCGGAAAGATAAAAAGAAAGCAGTGTCGAGTTCCTCGTCTTCGAGGAGCTCCAGCTCTTCTAGTGTCTCTTCGTCTTCCTCAGATGGAAGTTCATCGTCGTCTTCTTCCGGCAGGTAAGTTATGTAATCTATGTAAAGTATCCTGAGCAATAAAGATTTGCCATTACTCCAGTTCTTTACTTTGGGCTGTCTGGATTCACCTGCTCGCTCTAGTGGTATTTATGTATGAATAATAATCATCTCCATAATATTAATATAATAATCTGTTGTAAAATCTTATATATATAACATAAAATGCATGCTGCTTATCCATGCTGTTCTGGTAGATATAAAAAGCACTATGAATATCAATAGACACAAGTTACATTAAAGAAAATTCTGTGAGTGCTTGTTGGATTATATTCAATTCTTATTCAAATTGATTACTTACTTCGTCCAATTGTTGCTTATGTCAAATTTTAGTCACCAAATAATAGGCCAAATTTGACAATTCCTTGCAATTCTGTAGCAATTCCTCTTATTTCCCAAGAAAGCAAGGATTTCATAAATTTTCAGTTATTCGGCTGGCAATAAGTTAGAAGTTGTCAATATCAACAACAAACAATCTCAAATAAAGTTCATAAGTTTTTGTAATTTTTTTTTAAATATTTTTTCTGGGAAATCGAAGTGACTTGGTGAAATTCGGCGACTAATCGCTTCCATCACTTCATTTAAAAAAAATAGCTCAAGGACATAACTGTTTTCAGAATGTTTCGGGGTAACTCAAAATTGCATTTTAGTTTGGAATTCGTGCGAAAACACCACTTCAAATATGTTTTCTCATATTATATAATCTATCAATAAAATTTACGTATTTTCTAAAACTCAATTCTGTTCATAATTGTTTGATTATTGTTTCATTGATCGCATTCAAAGTTACATACTATCACCTTCTTTAGCTGTCAAATTTGGCCTCTTGACTATAGTGGCTAAATGTCTACAGTTATTTTAATTTTGATTTTCGTTTTGTACATAGCATGTAACATATATTATTATTTGAATTTTGGTGTTCCATATTATGACGGGCCATGACAGAATAACAGTGAGGGCCATGTAATCAGCATAGTTCTTAGAGGCTGAGTCAAGGACCCTTTTGAGATGCTTTTATTATTTTTTTATTATTTTGTATGCTTCTTTTTTATTTTTATTTTAATTGAATTTATTTTCTTTTATTTTGTTGTTTTGTTTGAATTTTATGCATGTCAAATAAAGTTTTTTTTTAATAGTCCTTAAATAAGTGAATTTTTGGTGGGCTCCACTAATATTATTCTAAAAATAGTATCTTTACTGACTAAATTAATCATGTTTTATCTAAAGCCAACAATGTGAATCTAGAAGTTGATTTAGCTTGCTGAGAGATGACAGTCTAATATACTATTCAGCCTAGGGTGGCATTTGCTAGGGTGGGGCTGCAGCACAACATACCTAACTATACCTACTAGTTAGTTCTTAAGAATTATGAAGTTATAAAACCTATCATATTTAAATGTAAAACTCTAAACTACTAGACATCTTTAATGCTGTTTTATCTATATAAGTTCTATGTGCATTTGAAATTAATCTTCAAGTTACAATAGTCAACCAATGTGGAACAAAACAGTGTTCATACTTTTAGCCTATAAATAACGCGCACACTCACTCATAGTTTCCCACTAGGGAAACCCTATATCGCGGGTGCCATAGACACACACATAGACAACCACAAATTACACCCAAACTCATAGGAGAAATCAATGTAGGAAATAAGCCTGGGAATCGAACCTGGAACCTCTGCGTGTCAGCCAGCATTAATAACCATTCGGCCATGGAGGCCAGATCCTAAGATTTATTTGGACAATGTATGAATAGAAAAATACGGCAATTTATTATTTTTTATAGGGAAGCTAGGCGAAAGACAAAGAAAGGAAAGTTAAAAAGGAATTCTAGCTCTTCCTCTGATGGAGATGTGCCAACTAAGAAAAAATTTCTTAAAAGTGATTCTTTAAAAAGAGATAAGACTGATACAAAAAAATCAGGTATAAAAAAAGAAGAAAAGGTTTTGAAAAAGCATGATTCAAATAAAAAGAAAGCTCTCACAAAGGCAGCAATTGGAAAAAAGTCTTTATCACCTGGAAAAAAATCCGGTGGCACACCTCCAATCACATCTAAAACACTGGGGAAAGGAGTTTCAAAACATGGAAAATCTCCACAAAGGAGGGATAGGAATAGAAGTGTTTCTCCTCATTCTTCTAGAGAAAAGGAAAGAGACCGCAAGGAGAGGGACAAAGATAGGGAAAAAGATCGCGAGAAAGAAAGAGATCGTCCTCGGGGTCGTAGTAGATCACCAAAAAAAGGTCGATCTAGGTCTCCACGTCGTCACGGTTCACATTCGAAAGATGCTACTAGACGGAAAGACAGTTCAGAAAGAAGTAGACCTGTATCTCCTAAAAAGCAAACTAGGAGGGATCTAAGTGTAGAACGGCATAGAAAAAAGTCATCTAGTAGAGACAGGGGTCGAGATCATAAAGATCGGTCGTTAGAAAGAAGAAAAGAGAAACATGAGGATAAGGATCGTCACGAAAGGAAAGATAGGGGGCGCGATAGGAAAGATGGCAAAAGAGACGATAGCAAACGAAGGGGCCGTGATCGAGGTTTAGGAGGTCGAGGTGGAGCTGACAAAGGGCTCGAAAAACCCAATAAGCCAATGGAAAGATTGCTGCCTAGGCCAGAAGAACGATTAGCTGCTCTTGCAGCTATTTCCAACAGAGCTTTAGAAACTGATAAGAATTCAAATACGTCTAAAGATAGACAAGATACACATTCTGAAAGAGGGGGGCGTAAACAAGATAGACTTGAAAGAGACAGGTCTAGTAAGAGGGATAGAATGGACAGCATGGAGAGAGATCAAGGTGATTATGAAATGGGTATGGATCGCCAATATGACCGTGACCATGGAATGGATCACTATGACAGAGGAGGTGACCGTTATGAAGATGGTCCCAGAGACGATGATCGATCTCCTGGCTATGGAGTATCTGGAAGAGATAGGCATTATGATTCTGGGTATGATATGCCTGGGCCAGCGAGAGGGTATCCTGACGATGATGAGAGAATATATGGTGATCATATGGGTGATCACCGTGGTGTTGATATGGGTATGTTTAATTGCGTTGTGATTTAGCTTATGTGTATAGATGTGTTGCTCGCTCTCTGATTTTAAATTACATCTATTTATTGCAAGGTTACGACGATCGACGTCCTCACCGTGATCGTTCATGGGAAGGGCGTTCAGGCTCGATGGATCGTGAGCGTGGATATATTCATCCACATAAGGATTGGGATAATGACGATTACCGACCAGGAGGTGGCGGCGGCGGTGATTGGGGTAGAGATCGACATTGGGGAATGCATGAACCTCAGGTAATTTTATATCGCCTATATAAAAATATCATAGTAGTTATTGTTTCATTGTAACAAATCTTTCAAATTACATTTCCTTTAGGTGAGTCTGTACTATCAAGCTGTCTACCTGAATGAACCTATTGACTATCGTACAAGAAACAACCAAAATTCCTGTTTTATCCTATCCCATATTTTCCTTGGCTGTCCTTATCCTCATTTTGGTATGTTTTCACTATTCTATATTGGTTGTTATGTAATTGTTCTTCAAATTGTTTTCTTCAAATAAGAAAATGCAATTTAGAAAACAAATAGTACTTTTTATTTTTTTAAGATGAACGAGTGGGGTGACAAAGATCCTGATATGGAGGGTTGGCATCACAGAGGTCATATGCCAGGGCCTCACCGTGGTCGTATGCATGGTACGTTTTCGTATTAGCTATATGTGTCATATTCGCTATATTTCATTATCAAGGTTATATCAAATTTATAGATGATTATGGTCGTGGAATGAGAATGGATATGGGTCGAGGCGATAAACGGCGAGGACCTAGAAATGACCCCGAACCAAGTGCGAAAGAAACACCGCCGCCCGTGCAGGTGACCCCAGCTGCTCCCCCACGACAAGAACCCGAAGTAGATGACAAACCTATTCCTGATGACCTCAGTGAAATCAGCGATGACCCCGATGACATATTAAATAGAGAAGATGTAAGTTGGTCGAAATTTTAATAACAGTGAATGCTATATTTAAAAGTCTATAAAATATTGTTTGTTGCTATAGATGATAGATCAGAATATGGATGAAGACAGTCAAAGTGCTTTGCCTCTTGAGGAAAATGTTTTGAAGCCTGATGGATCGGAAAAAGAGTCAACACAGGTACGAGTTTTGCTTATAAAACTTAATAGTGTATAAGGAATACATTAAATTATTATGCCAACCTAACTTAACCTAATCCTAATTTTTCAATTTATTTATATAGGATACTGGTGGTGCTGGTGAAGAAAAGGAGTCGCATGATGTCAAAGATGATGAGGATGTCACACATCTTGATTTTGAAGAAATCTCAGATGGGGAACTTGAAGAGGAGAGAACTAGAGGTGAGATCCAATCGTCAGTTTGTTTTTTATAAACTCTGTACAATAAAATGTTGATTCATACTCAAATAATGTTTTATATTTTCAGCAGGTTTAGGCGACGCTCTTGGTGTGGATTGGGCGAGTCTCGTGGCTGATGTACGTCGACGCGAGCAAACCGCCCCAGTCGGCGGCGCGCGTGATCGTTGGCGACCTGAGCGAGTTCTTGTGCGCCTGGGGCTTTCGGTGCACATGGCTGGCAAAGCTACTGTACAAGATGTATTACATCAGAATGCCGCGATTCTGAAAGAAGATAATAGTAAAGAAAAATCGGAGAGTCAAACTATAGAGCAAAATGGAAAACACGAAGAAGAGAAACCAAAGGTGGAACCTGCATCTCATGTTGACACATTGCATCCTGTCGCTGCTATACAGGTAGTTTGATTACAAATTCAATTATAAATTGTGCTATGAAGCTGTAAGAACACAGCCCAAGTTCCATACAGTCCGCTAAAAAAAGTTAACGACCATCTATCGCAGATACAGAGTTTCATATTTGCATTACCATATAATTTCTTAATATACAGGATTTATATTTTTTTTTACTAGAGAAAGTTGATTTAAGCAACATTTTCTTGATGTTACGGTAATAATGAACATTAATATGTTGCTTTGTAGTACAGAGTGCTAAATATTATTCGAAGACAAGTATAGATGAGTCCACATCAAAAGTAATACATAGATTAACTACGACAGACAAATGAGATAAAAATGGTGCAAAAAGTTACGATTTTTTAAAAATACTTTAAAAACTTGAATGCGTTATTTAGCATTTCTTTTTGAATGGGGCACAATTCAGATTTTAACATTTAATTTGCAGTCTACACTGCAAATTAAATGTTGTCTTCTTGAATTTTCTGACAACTTTGAAGTTGAGATTCAAGTTGTAAGTTAAGATTTACATATATAACATAATAGCTTATCAGTGTCACAGTTAAGTACATATGTACGTTTTTTAAATTATAAAATAAGTGCGCACTACTTTACTTCCATCTCACGTGATGGAAAGTGACGATGGACGACGGAGTTACACATTTAATTCATTTGGCCAAAAGGTCCAATTATACCGTTCAGGGAACAACACTATAAAAATTTTGGAAGCGAAATGCTTTGTGTAAATCCTTGGAATATCCACAACATAGGAGTGAAACCTGTCTGGGGCCCACGATTATAGAAAGGGGAACGCGGAATTAATTCGTGCAAATGTAACTTTCGTTCACAATTATTGCAAGTTGAAGAAATTATGGCTAGTATAAACGAGGTTTAAAATAAAATATCAAAATGTAAGTCGTGTCATGGTCAAAAACAAATATTTAAAATGTCTTCCATGTTTTTACGTATTTTTAAAAATGCATATTTTTATTCTTTACTTTTTTACTTAACAAATTTTTGTTATTGTGTAACATATATTACTATATACGTAGATGGATATAAATTTTCAACTGGCAAAAAAAAGAATTGTATATTTTTTTGTATCATTAATTTTGTTTTGCAGGTCGCGTCACAAAAACGAAAACGGCAGCGAGCTGTTCTTTTTGGGTCTGGCTGTGAAATAACACGGGGATTAAGTGCAAGACGAGATTTGGCTCTGCGTCGCTATTTATGCCACTTACCAGTAGCAGAACGAACTGGCCAATCACGTGTGACGCCACAGCCTTCTCTATTCCATGCCGCTCGCGCTCTTCTAATGCAAGCACCAGTCACAGGCTGACGCTAGTCCTTATCCAAATTCTGTGAAGACCAGCATGTCTTTCTGTGCGTAAATAATATTGTTCTGGACTGTAACAATGACAAGCAAGTGAAACAGTGCGAACGAAACTTACCTGAAGTAACACTAATTCGGGTTGTATCAACAAGTGATTTGACACAGTGGTAGTGGAAAAATTTCTTGATGTTGCTGGTTTGGTGTGATGGTTGGAACATTTCAAATAAATGACATGTTTAAAAGTTTAACCATTTAATTAAAACCACTTATTTCATATTTAAAAATATTTTATTAGAGTAACAATATGTATATGAAAATAATAATCTACATACCCAAATATATTACAACTAACATTATTTTTATTATGTAAGTATCATGTGGAAAAATATAGTTATAAGCTAAATTGATTTGTTTAAAAATAACCTGTGTAGTTTATATATAATGCATAATTATAGTTAACACCCAGTTGCCCTTTATTCATTTAGCAGGAAAGATACATCGGTACCAACAGGAACTTCAGTTTTAGTTTTATCCCTGTAAGTTAAAATGTGTAGGTATCAGTATTATAAAGACTAACTTTCTATATCTCAGCAGTCTTGGTGCGTTTGCATTAGGTAAGCATTACTTACATCAGGTTGCATTTTTAGTAGTACCAATTTAAAAAGTACTGAATATTAGGACTAGTCCTTGATAATTTGGAAGACACTTATTGTTCAGGGAAGAGACTACAATATTTCGCACAACAAATGAAATATGGCCGAAAAAATTAGTTATAAACGAGAATATAAATTCAAATCACATTTTGTCAATTCCATCATTTTTGACAGACGGCAGACAGTATTTCAGTTTAATGTGCAATTTGATTATAAAAAATATTTATATTTTGACTTACTTATTAAAGATAACAGCACCAGCTACACCTGTGATTTTAAGTGTGTTTCCATTAACATTCAAAATTGCTCCTTCCTTCAAACCCAACACTGGTGCAGCATGGGGCATGTCAAGGTACTCTATAATTCTCTGGTCTCTAGTTTCACCTTTGTGTGTCACACTTTCCACTATGTCAATATAATGTGGATTTATATTAAAGGGCACTATTCCAATTGCCTCAAAAGATGGAGGATATATTATAGGCATGTCATTAGTTGTGTGTATACTCTTTGTGGCCACATTCGTGCCTGCACTGCTGCCTATGTACAATAAATGCCCCTCGAATACCCTTGACTTGATTAGATTTACTAAATTGGCCTCATATAACCTTTTTAAAAGCATAAATGTGTTGCCTCCACCCACAAATATTGCTTTTGATGACATTACAGCATTGGCAGGGTCTGGATAAGTATGGAGACCAGTGACTTTGTAGCCCCAAGGGTCAATAACCGACTTGATCTTGTGAGTATATCCGTTGAAATCATTCTGAGCGTAGGGCACGAAAATAATTTCATTCACAGCATTCCTGCAATTAAAAATTAAACATAGACACCGAGTTCTTTAAAGAAATAGAAATTAACGGAATGTTACTTACTTTTTAAGGAACAAACAAATTTCTTCCTTAGCAAATTCTAGGAGTGAATATCCATGACAATTGGACGAAGAAAGAAGGAGGGCCTGGCGGCAAGACATCCTGGCGAATAGAGAAAAGTTTTATGTACAGTAGGTGTATGATATGCTCGATGAATCTTTGATACAAGCCGCATTTATCAAGTGACGATTGTTATTACTAAGTACTCTTATCAGAAAAATATATTTAACGATTTGGGTAGATTCTATTGTAAATAGATAGCTAAGTATGAAGTTTTCAATTTTGCTATGAATTAGCGTTCCACTTATTACAAATCCTTGTTGATTACGCTCACAAACTAATAAGAGATACTACGTATATTACGCTCTTTGTTTTTAACCATTCTTTTCAAGTTTAGCCATCTCTTTTTAACCTTGTCGAAGTTATTTAAAATCAAAGAAAACCAATGAAAGAACTGAAAAAACTTGCGTTTTTTATCAGCTGCTTATCTTGCTTGATTGTGGTGTTATGCACGGACTTGTATATTAAACTGGATCGCGCGCTAAGTTAATAAAACGAGCCGAGTGAGAGGCTTGAATGTAGTAATGCGTGCCTTTCTAATATTTCAGCCAGCCCTATTGTTTGTAACTTTTTAATTTTTACAGAAAATGTTGCCGCTTATCATGTTGTCAGTCTGCTATTGTGCTTCGTACATAGTAGATGTGATATCGTTTTGCTCTTTTTCTTGACTTGGCTGTGATTCTGGACTGTTTTTTCCGATTTGTGACTACTGTGCTTGTTAACCGGACTTTGATTTGTACTTGTGCTACGGAAGTGTTGAAGATGACGTCGTACACACCTGAGGAATATGCTTATATGCTTCTTTGTTACGGATACTGCGATTGTGTGTCTGCGCAAGCTCGCAACGAATACATAGCTCGATTCCCCGGTCGTCGAGTGCCGGATGTGGCTGTTTTTGACAGAGTTTATCGGAGACTTCGAGAAACTGGCTCTATTTTGAGACGAAATACAGACATGGGCAGACCACGAATTAATGACGACGAAGAACAGGACAATGAGATAGTGCAACGCTTTCGAGCGGATCCGACTACTTCCACTAATATTGTTGCCCGTGATCTGGGACTTTCGCAATTGAGAGTGTGGTTTACAGTGCATACTGCTGGCCTATACCCGTACCATTACACGCCGGTACACACTATTGAAGAAGGAGACCCCGCGAGAAGGTTGGACTTCTGCAGATTTATGCTAAATGCTGACGTAGAAGACCCAGATTTTCTAAGAAATATCTTGTGGATAGATGAATCCAAATTTGATAAAGATGGCATAACTAATTATCACAACGCGCATTACTGGGCCCCAAAAGAACTTAGGAATCCCAATAAGAAAAGAGTGAAGGGTTCCCAACGAAGATTCAGCGTGAATGTGTGGATGGGTATTATCTCCAATCATTTGATTGGTCCTTACTTTCTCCCGAACAATCTAAATGGGGAAAGTTACGAAAATTTTTTGAGAGGAGACTTGAGTGATTTGCTGGATGATCTGCCACTCAACTTGATCAGGGACATGTGGTTCCAACATGATGGCTGCCCTGCCCATTTCAGGAGAAGTGTCAGAGACTGGCTGGACACAAATTATCCAAACAAATGGATAGGACGAGGTTGCCATGGCCAGCAAGAAGTCCGGACCTAACCCCCATGGATTTTCATGTGTGGGGGCGCATGAAAAGTCTTGTCTACAGCGAGTCAAATCCAGTTTCGTCTGTGGAAGAGTTAAAAGAAAGGATTGTGGATGCAGCAAATCAAATGAGGACAACATTGACCACTGGAGTAGTGAAGACTGGTCTCCGTAGAAGAATGCGACAATGTATTAGAAACAGAGGCGGCCATGTTGAACATGAACTGTAGAATAACAAAAAGTTGTGTGAAAACCTGATTTAATAAATACTTTGCATGCTTACCTATTGTTTTGTTATACTTTTTAGGGCTAAGTATTAATTTTCTCCTCCACTATCGCCTATGAAACTAAGTTTTTTCAATGCATTTAAATAAAACCCTAGATTGTTATACCTTGTTAGATAGCTGATGAAACGTAGATATTTTATAACTTATCTGCCGATCAACTGCCATAATATTTTTTTTAGATATCCCTTAGAGAAAAATAAACTTTCAAATTTTTTTTTTAATTTCTTAACTTTCTCTTTTCTACTACGGCGTATTGAATTAACTTATTCACTATTTTAATGATTGAGGTCCTAAAGCATCTTATCACACATGTAAAAATGCAATAATTATAATAATAAGACACACAAAATAAACAAAATTAAATTTAGTAGCCTAAAAATCGGCAATTTTGAATAAAAAAAATAAAAGTCAAATATTTCGAAAAGGGTTAAGTTTAGGGTAGGGTGTTTCATAGTAAAATAAGTCAGAAATGATGAGTACTCCACGCCCTTAACGGATCTAGCACGACTTTTCCTGTAACCCTGTATATAGTATATATATATATATATATATATTATATATATATATATATAATATATACATATGACAGACATACACACCTACATGAACTTTATATACATAAATACAAACATAAGCAGAATATATATATTATAATCTAAACAAATTACTACTTTATAATATATGTTACCTATTAGCTATCAAACGCGTTCGACAGGTAGTGCTCTTTTATTTTATATTTGAAAGATGCCACCGATGATGGACTGTCACGAATGCCAGCAGGCAGTTTATTCCACATACGAGTTGCACTTACCGTGAAAGAGTTGTGGAAGAATTTCGAGTTGGATTGGGGATTCGACGCGCGACGCTCGACTGCTGCCAAGCGTCGACGCGCGACCTCATGTTTGCATAACACAAATTTGTACTTTAATAATGGGAAAATAGAGATGAATGTGCTATAGGCCAAAAACATGACGTGTCGCGACAACACTGGTCATGTCAATTGTCAGAATCAAAATACTCCTTAGATTATGGAACTCCTTTACTTTTTTCCATCCTTTAAGGGCGCTCCTTCACCGAGAACATTCGCCTGTAATGTAACATTCAAGACTCATTTGCGAGCATTACATTACAAACTACCTACTTCACGGGCGAGCATCGCCTATAACACCCAAGAATGGATTAGGCTGCGATGCAAGGCGTGCGTGCAAGTGCCTCTGAGAGCCCGCAACTGCCTGCGAGTGCCCGTGAGACCCCGCGAGTGCCTTTGAGTGCCTACTAAAAATTTTAGGGCTCAAAGGCATTAAAAGGGACTCAAAGGCACCCGCAGGCACTAAAAGGCACTTAAGATTCTCAAAAGCACTAAAAGGCTAAGTACTAAGAGTCACTCAAGACCCTTAAAGGCACTAAAATTAACTTAAAAAACACTCAAAGGCACTAAAATACTCGTGGGTATTAGCGGGCACGCAAACGCATCAAAGGCACTCGCGGGCACTAAAATGCACTCAAGACACAAAAGGCACTAAAAAGTACTAAAAGGTACGAAAAGGTACGGAAATGCACTAAATACTGAAAGACACTCAAATGCACTAAAATACTCGCGGGCACTAAAACGCGCTCGAAGGCACTCAACGTCACTCAAAGGCACTTGCCGGCACTAAAAGGTACTCAAGACCCTCAATGGCACTCAAACGCACTAAATGGCACTAAAAGGCACTTAAACGCACTCAAAGGCAATCAAAGGCACTCAAAGCTACTCAAAGGAACTCAAAGACACTCAAAGGCACTCGCGGGCACTCAAAGGCACTCCCGGGCGCACAAAGACTTGAAAATATTTCCACTATTACTGGTGGACTGCGACTCCACCTTACAATCTGAATAGATTGTTACATTAGTACAGGCCTACAGGCGAATGCTCCCAGTGAAGGAGGCTACCGAATGTTACAAGTGTTGCGCAGTGAATGTTCGGCTCACCTCCCTCACCGCCTGTAATGTTCGCTTTTGAACGTTACATTACAAAAGCATGTTCGCGGTGAAGGAGCGCCCTAAGAAATACTCAAGCAAAATAAGTCGTGCGTGGTCATTGCGTGGTACTGAAACGTTCCTTTTTATAAAATAAGTAACAGTTAACTGTAAAATAGATGTGTGTCGATCATGTTCGATCGAATCAAAATGATTCGAACAGCACCTGTGACCCGATAACCCGGTTACTAGCTTCTAAATGACCCAATCATTTTAGAGTTTCATGGGTCATGCGCGTAATATTCGACTTTACCATTATAATTTTAGAGATTATTCAACAATTCACGATATTACTGTTGTCTCGTTCATTCTCACGTTGATGGGAGACTCACGCCACGGTTCACCTTCTCACTCTTCGTTTGGGTCGAACATTTATTCGATAGACCATTCGTTCGATGGAACCTTCGTTCGATCTCAGATCGAAAGGAATCTACTGCTGTCTGCCTCACAATACGGTTTCCGGCCTGGAATCTCCACTAATAATGCTGTATTAGATCTTACTAATACAATTATTTCTAAACTTGATGACAAGCAAAAGGCGATTGCTGTCTTCCTCGACCTAGCCAAGGCTTTCGACACTATCTCGATTCCTTTACTCATCAAAAAACTTGAAAGGCTTGGTATTCGAGGTCTACAGCTGGATCTTTTTGCTAGTTATCTCACTGGTAGACGGCAGTATGTGAGGATTGGGGATTGGACCAGCACTGAACTACCGATCACGTTCGGCGTGCCCCAGGGAAGTATAATCGGCCCCACCCTGTTCTTAGCCTATATCAACGACCTCTGTAATATGCAGCTAAACAACAGTCCATCTTCACGTATGCCGACGACACCGCCTTAATCTTCTATGGCGATTCCTGGGAGTCCGCATTTGACTATGCGCAAGTGGGTTTCAATTCTGTTTTCAAATGGCTTTCTCACAACCTCCTCACCCTCAACGTGGAAAAAACCATGTATCTCACGTTTTCTCTTACAAGTCGTGGTATACCATCCTCCTCTGCATTCTCGATAACTGCACACTCGTGTCCATCCTTTTCACATGATTCCTGCTCCTGTCCGTCCCTAGTCCGTACTCACTGTTTGAAGTATCTGGGTGTCCAGCTGGATAGCACACTTTCCTTTCGCTATCATATTGACGGTCTGACCCAGAGGTTACGTAAATTGATTTTCATTTTTAAACGTCTTCGCCACGTTGCAGATGTGAAAGTTGTAAGACTAGTGTATTTAGCCCTCTGCCAGTCCCTCACGTCCTACTGCATCTCTGCATGGGGTGGCTCCGCCAAGTCGCATCTTCTTAAGCTGGAACGCACTCAACGCGCGATACTAAAGGTAGGCTGGTGTCTCCCCTACAGATTCCCGACCACTGACCTTTTTAAAACCTGTAAGGTCCTATCAGTACGACAGCTTTTTGTTCTACAAATAGCTTTGACCACGCACGCTCTTATCCCCTATGACCCTAATAAACTGTACTCCGTACGTCGTAAACGTACTGTTTGTCCCTCAGTAAGTGTTTCCACTAGCTTAGCTCAACGTCATTTTTATTTTCTAGGTGGATATGTATATAATAAATTAAACAAAATCCTTAATATTCACCCATTGTGCAGAGCGGGATGTAAAAAAGTTATTACTTATTGGCTGACCACTCTCGACTACGAGTCGACTGAATACATACTTACTTTACTGAAATAGGTAGCATTCACACACGCACACACGCACACACGCACACACTCACACACAAACACTCACACACTCACACACTCACAGACTCACTCACTCACACACTCACACACTCACACACTCACACACTCTCACACTCTCACACTCTCACACTCACACACTCACACACTCTCACTCACACTCACACTCACACACACACTAACACACACACACACACACACACACAAATGTACGCATGCACGCACGCACGCACGCACGCACTCACGCACACACGCACACACCCACATACGCGCACATGTACACACACACATTTTTGCATTAGATAGCCTATGCTTTATTTTGTAATTTTATTTGTATTTTGTATTAAGTTTATGTCACGTTTTCTTACACTAAGAGGGAGTGAGCCTGGTGATCTGTAACACAGCTATCCAACCTAGTACAGACTCCAGCTCTCACTAAGGCACTTGATATTTGTTATTTTTATCCTTTGTAATTAATAATTGTATTTTTAATGTACTCATACACTGTAACTACAACCTTATTGAGAGAAAATAAAGCATATATTGTATTGAGTAGAGTTCTAGATTACGACCCTGAAAGTCTAGTTGAGAAGTTAGTTATAAAATAAAGTCGTACGTTCCAGTCTGGTTCTTTGCAACGTTCCGAAAATCTGGTCCAAAGAGTTACCGGTTCTCCAATACAAATTATTTACTTTTATGGTTAGATTTTTTTTTATTACAAACTGCACACTGGAGTACGAATACTTTCCTTTCCATAATTAAAGCATACTATTTCGTGTGGTTGTTTACAATTCGTAAGAATATGGGAAACGTTGGTTTGTTTGCAAAAACAAATATACGCGATTTACAATCGCGAAAACCTAAGAACTCGAAGAATATGG
This sequence comes from Hyposmocoma kahamanoa, assembly GCF_003589595.1. Taxonomy (NCBI): domain Eukaryota; kingdom Metazoa; phylum Arthropoda; class Insecta; order Lepidoptera; family Cosmopterigidae; genus Hyposmocoma; species Hyposmocoma kahamanoa. The sequence goes on from NW_020653337.1 coordinate 15,587,078, forward strand.
GAATTAGTGGAATATCTAAGACATATTTTTTTTTCCAAATATTAGAGATACAAAAGCTCTAATGTATATTTTATGCACAATATACTCCATAGGTAAACTCTGCTGAGCGCTATAACAAAACCATCATGGCAGCTGTCTCCACGTTCACAGACGAGGGTCACAGTCACAGATTTTTTATTTTTTTTTTATTTTTTTTTATTATATTCGGAAAACTTACAGCTAGGTAACAATAATAAAAGCTTAAATAT